>NW_028261391.1:24515454-24668735 GCF_051295495.1 Thamnophis sirtalis
CTGCTTCTTCTCGTGATAATGACTATGATATTTTTTTTAACATTAAGAATTTCAAAGAAGCATTTTTGAAGTTCCACTTCCACCTCATTTTCACAGTAAATACTTTTGCTATACAAAGTCTCCGTCTGTTAATCTGTTAATATAGCCAACACTCCTGGAGATACCAAGACATTTTTTTCCATATTTTCCAACAACATTGTATGTTCCATCCAGGAAAACTATGGTATAATAATGACTTGGCTCCGTGTAAGGAAGCTCCATGTATATAGTGTGTGATAGAAAGAGACTGTGTTTCCAAACATGTTATTTCAGTGAGAGGAAATATTCGAAAACAATATCTGGTGACAATTAGGTGATCATGAAAATGATCACATCTTATTCTAACGGTTGTCTACTGGGCATAATGTCAATCTTCTCTGAGTCTTCGTACCCCTGGCGCTCAGGACTCCAGACAGCACCCCAAGGTTTGGGGTAGCTGGTGAAATATTTTAATGGAGATTCGGGTTAATGTCAGAGTTCCAAAAAAGCACCCCCAACGAAATAAAACTCCAATGGCTTGAGTTTCTTCAAAGTTCCACTTTATTAGAGATGTCATGTTGGCACATCTGGAAAAACCTGAATCTGAAAGCTACCAGGTTTCCCCACCCAGTTAAAAGTTCAAGCTCCTACCCCAATGCCCACACGTTCATCACATGGTCCAATCTTTCACTGCCACGAAGACAGATTCCTCCCATCCAGATCTGGCCAGGTGCAGAGACAAAGACAACTTTGAGTTTCTAAGAAGAATGTTGTTACGGCTACATATCACCTAACTCCACATAATCCCTTTCCCATTTTCCCACAGTAGAAAGTGTGGCAGGCCTGAAGTCTAAATAGAAAAGGTGGCTTGCAGGCATGACAGAGATTTTTCTCTCTGGAATGAGCCTTTTCTCATTTCCTATGTATTAATTAGCTTTTTCTTCCTTCCTTTAGTTGTCTGGATGCAGCTAGGAACCAATGTGTTGTCCTTCGTTTCAGTCATTGAATATGCCATTAATTTGTGCCACTCACAAGATCTATTGGATTTATGCTTCATGAAACTACAAAGCCGAGGCAAACAATCTGCTCCCATTATTAAAATGTAGCAAGCTGACTGTTATTTACAATACCAGCTATGTTCGCATTGTGTTGAGGGTTTTCACTTCTTTTCTCTTGTCCCACTTGCTTCAGATGACCTTCAGTCATGGTGTCCATGGCAACCCACTGAATACGGTGATACTGAATTGGCAAAAAGATTTTACTATGAAAAAAGAAGAAGAAGAAGAAGCCTGTTGTTTTAAAGATTGATACCCGATGTTTTAATGTGTTTTAAATATTCGTAAACACTTTGTGGTTGAACATTTAAAGAGCATGAAATGAAAGTAAGTAGCATGCATCTATTTCTGAATGCAGAAGTGGATGCTTGCGCGTTACATGTTATTATATGACAAGCATCTTTGTGTCGTAATGGAAGATGCACCATTCAGATGACCTCATGCAAGAATGGATACTCTATATCAAAGTCCATGCAATCAGTCCAAGGCCTTACATAATATGTTATCAGTCAAATCATACTTCCTTCTTGCTCATAGGAAGTCAAAATAGAGAATTAAAAAAATCATAAAAATTCAAGCACTGTTAAAAGGCAATTTTAAAAAGTAAACAAAAAACACTTTATTTGGTGTTAAAAGGATGTTACAGTAGAATCATGGAATAATTCTATTCCAAACTCTTGCTCAGGACAAGATCCTAAATTAAAGCATCCAGAAAAAAAGAATCTTTCCATAAGTTCTTAAAGCAGAATATAGCACAATATTGACTTCTCCAACGACCCACAAATTGGAGGAAAAGGGTAAACATCCATCTCCTTTCAACATTTGAAGTTTTCCCTTCTTATTTGTGTGCTAGACAGTACCCCAGAATATATTATTCATAAAAGTGATAAGGGAGAAGAAATAAGAAAAATGTGTTTTTAAGTGATGCTCTTGAATAAAACCACCAAAAATATTAACTGTAAAATTTAACACCCAACAGGGAATGCTTTCCCCTGACATCAACACAATCTAATTTTATCCTCACAGCAAAAGCCTTATGGTATAGCTAAGATTGAGAGAATGTGAATGGCTTAGTGTTATCATCAGAAGGAAGACTTCAAAAAAGCGGAGGAATAAAATAGAGATTTTTTTTTAACAAAGTTAAAAAAGTTAAGAAGAGGATTGTTATAGTATTAGGTATGGTATATATTAGAATTAGTATTAAGTGAAGAATATATAAAATAATAAATATGGCTGTAAATTGTTATTGTATAAAATATTTGCACAAAATATATGTACCCAGACAACACACTGTTTAATGGAAGATAATGTTTGAATTAAAATTTAAAAAAAATTAAAAAAGAAGGAAAACTTCAGATATACTGAGTGTGAATTGATCTTGCAAGCACCCCATAATTTTTGCTACTCAACCTTTTCACAGAATACATGGTTCAAGAAAAAAGACTTGGCTGGGGAACCTGCTTCTAGCCTTAAGGCTTTAACCCAAACCAGATATTATATTAAACTGGCTATTTTCAAGTAGGTAGTAGCTTATTGGCAGATGATAAAATCTGCTATGTCTGGAGTTCCCAGATTGTTATCTGTTATCATGCCATAAGATTGCCCTCTCAGAGTTTCCTTAGGCTGGCCACAACTGGGTGTCCATCTTACCTGACTTAAGTAAACTATAGGACAGATCAAACCCATTCTTGTAAAGAATATGAAGTCGAGTAAATGTATTTTTACCCTGTTGGACTTTTGGTGTTTGGTGGTAAAGATGTAATGTGAAGCAGCATCCAAGGACTTCTTCTTCTCCATTAGAAAATGATGCAGGTGGGAAAGAAAAGTTTCAAGGAAAATGAGTTAAAGGAAAAAGGATATGAGATGAAGCTGGTTGAGCTCAAGAGATGCTATCTAATTATATGTTTAGATGGCACTCCTGCATAGGACTTAGGCAACAAGGCTAAAAATGAGAAACATGGCAGAGAAGTGTGAGAGCTAAATCAAACAATGACAGAAGAAAGAAACTGAATCCGAATCAGTTCATTACATTAAAATAATAGATATGAAATGAAACTTTCAGCCTGTTAAAATGGGCATGCAGAAGAAAGTTATTTGCACTTTAGTTCTGCTCAGTGTCTGTTGCTGAAGTCTTACAAGTTGCTGTTTTTGTAGGTACTAATAGATTAGAGGTGGTATTTAGCTAGTTCTGACCAGTTCTGGCAAACCGGAAGCGGAAATTTTGAGTAGTTCAGAAGACTGGCAAATACCATCTCTGGCTGGCTCTACCCCCATCTATTTGCTGCCTCCCAAATCCCAGCCCAGCTGATCGGCGGGGTCTTCTTCTGTTGCCCTGTACAGGAGAACAGAGCTGGAAAACAGGTTAGTGAGGTGGGGAGGGAATGGGGATTTTACAGTATCCTTCCCCCAGGAGTGGGGAGGGAATGGGGATTTTGCAGTATCTTTCCCTTGCCACGCCCACCAAGCCACGCCTACCAAGCTACACCACGCCCACAAAACTGGTAGTAAAAACCACAAAACTGGTAGTAATGGATACTCCAGTATCTGGAATGAAGCTTTGCACAAATCTCTGCCCATTGATATGATGAATATATCCCCAGTAAATTATCAACTGTTTTCCTAAAATAACTTCTCAGCAGTATTGTTTTGTTAAAAGAATACCCCATAATTTCTTTACCATTCAACAGTTGAGACCCACCCAGAGTTTATTGTAAGATGGACAACTATATAAATGTTTTAAAGAAATAATATAAACAGTTGTTGGAATTTGCAGTTGTCATGCAAACTCCTTGATATTTTTAAAAGACAGGATGTTTCTGATGCAACAAATCAATATATACCTTTCTGTTGTGGCCCAGCAGGAGCCATTGGAGTTGCCACCAGACTCTGACAGTGAGGAGCCCTATGAGTCGGCCCTGGAGGATGTGGAGGACCCTGGACAGGGTTCCGACTCCGAGCAGGGCACAGAGAGACTGGTTGGCCACCAGGTGGCACCTGAACCTTGACTCAGTGGGGAGGAGACATGGGAGAGTGATCCAGAAACCAACAGTGAGTTGTTCCTGGATGCACACCATCGAAGAGCTACTCATGGTCAGGAGCAATTACGTAATTACAGGAGGTAATTACGCTTAGCTGGTGGTCATTAGGCTCCTCTCCAGACTATAAAAAAGACTGCTTGTGCCATGCCCTTCTTGCAGAAGTCAACGCTTTGACTAAAGAGAAACTAACTTGGCAGGCTGTATTGCTGCCAATGTTTGTCTGAATTGCTGCCAAGGTTTGTCGGACTTGCTGCCAAGGTCCTTATCTGTTTGTTTACTTGGCTTTCAGCCACCGAGCTTCTGGTCTTGTTATTAAAGGACATTCCATTTAAGCTTGTCTCGGCTTTTGTTACTGGACGGAGGAGGAGGTCAGAACACCTTTCTTATATGATTGCCTAAAGAGGAATATAATTATAATTTATATTCCTAAATATAATTTATATTTAGTCTAATGTGGAGATCAGTTATATAATATTGAGTTTATCACCATTAGAATATTGATGGAATATTTATGTACATGTTATATATAGATAATTGATCTTGCTTTGAAATATACTTTGCTTGGTTTTAAAACTTAAACATTGTCAGTTAATTCTGTGACATTTGTGCATCATAAACTATGTAAAAGGAGTTTAATTCTATGATTTGCATCCATATTCCCAATAGGGGCATTTCAATAAAAGGTAAATTAGGAACCTCTTAGTTAAACTGTTTTCTGGTAGAAAAAACAAAACAGTTTATACTTTGTATATTCTTGTTGAACAGTCTTATCTGGGGAATAGCAATCATAATGAGATGTGACTTTCACTGCCTAAAAATAATTAATTACACATGAAACTCAAAATCATTTCTGGAGCTTTTCTGATTACTAAGCTTAGGAAAAACCCAGAGGAGTTGTTTCACAAGATAAAGTTATTAATCATTACTTGCTGGGTGTTAAGAATTATCTATTGACAGAGGTAAATTAAGAAAGATAGTTTAGGCCCTTATTATTATACAATTGAATTTTTCTTCCCAAGACAAAGGGAAAAAATAATTCAATGAGGAATTCCTTTGTTTTCTTTTTGCTTGCATTTTTAACATAAGTAAGTGTAGTCAATTAATCGTATGGTTTGCTACAATAATTAAATGTATAGTTAGGAAAAAGAAGCCTTAAAACTGATCCAACTAATACTACTTTACCTCTTCTTCCTGATGATATTCTTCCTTCTCCTCTAGATACCTAGAAGAGTAGGAATAAAATTTAGCTGTTTTCTAATTGACAGATGGTTTGCCATCTTCCTTCCTTTTGGGTTTGTAGTTTCTTACTGAGGAAGGTCTAAATTTTAAAAGTTTAATGGACAGATTATTTTTCCTATTTTTATGAACCTGACTATATATATTTTTTACATTGGATAGCAATAGCACTTACACCTATGTACTGCGTCATAGTATATTGAGCTGGGCACGTCTCGTCTACTGAAAAGAAGAGCTAGGGTAGAATCAATGAGAGCAATTTCCCAGTATTTGAGAGGCTACCACAAATAAGAGGTCAACCTATTTTCCAAAGCACCAGAAGGCAAGACAAGAAGCAATGAATGGAAACTGAACAAAGAGAGAAACAAATTATGATAAATGTCCTGACTGTAACAACAATCGACCTGTGGAACAGCTTGCCTTCAAAAGTTGTGTGTGTTCCAATACTGGAAGCTTTTAAGAAGGACTAAACAACCATTTGTCCTGATTGAGCAGGGGGTTGAAAACCTCCAAGGTCTCTTCCAACTCTGTTATTCTGTAGCTGTTCTATATAATGCTTTACAGCACTCTTTGGGTGGTTTACTGAGTCAACATATTTCCCCCACCCCAACCATCTGGATCCTCATTTTACCAACCTTGAAAGGGTGGGAGGCTAAGTCAACCTTGAGCCCATCAAGATTGAACTTCAGGCTGTGGACAGAATTAGCCCGCAATACTGCATTCTAACCAATGCATCACCAGAGGACTCTGGACACTAGTGTCTTTAATCAATAGAAATAAACATCTCTTCTCTGCTTATTCACGGATCTTACTCTTAATTAATTGTTGGTTCTAGAAAGCACCTCTGCAGATTTCTCAAATTAGGTCTACCAGCCGGGCCAAATTACCAAATGACCAGAATAGAACTATCTGCAAGACTGTGTTCAATTTTAACTCTCAACCTCTATTTGCATTAAGGTTATAGATTTTCCTGATTCCAATTATGTCTCTCTGCTCCATAGCAGTTAGAACATTTTTATCCAATCCTTAGGGTAGAACAAAGGGAAACAGCAGTTCTTGCAAAACAAATGTTGCATAAATATTTTTATATCCTTTTACAGGTTCTGCGAAATATAGGTTACTAAGTGTTGAGTTCTGGGAAGACAGCGTTATGAAAATGACAATATATTGAGACTAAAATGTGAGAGACAGAAGGTTTGAGGAAGAATTTCACAGTGAAATTGTCAAGGGCGAGGCAAGGTCTCTTTTGCCTTTTTTAAGCATTTCCTGTGAAATCTGGTTTCTGTACCTGTTTTCATTTATGGCGCAATAAAATAATAATCTACAGCAGGAAGATACAGCATTTATTCTAGATCTCTGTTGGCAAATATGAATGATGCTTACTGCATTGGCATCCTTCAGTCTCAAAGGACTATGGTATCGTGCTCTGGCTGTATGCAAAACTGGAGCGTCCTCTCCAGAGCATGAGACCTGGGTAGATTAATATAAAGGATATAGTGTTACCAAAGCAGCAGATCCCCTCTTCCCACATTGCTGACATAGTCCAACGGAACAGCAGAGCTGATGCGATTGGTTCCTGCTGCGTCGCAGGAGTTACCAGAACGTGATTGAACACAGCCACAAACTGCTTCTGGGACTCGGGCTCCAGATTTTGCCTCGAGGTTGATTCCTGAAGCCTTTTCCAGTAGTGGATATAGTCACAAGGCAGTGGAGGTTTGTAATCAGAGTTTCCCTTCTCCTAGAAGATGGCTCTGCCACTTTATCTGCCGTTGGGGCGTAGAGCCATCTTCCACCTTCAAAACCATTGACCATCTTTTCCTGTAACCCTGGAAAGGGGCCCTTACGAGGGGCTACCAGCTGGGCCAGCCGGGCCAGCTGGACCAAGATTTTTTAAGGAGGTGTTACTCCTCCCTCACTCACCCTTTGTCCTGGCTTGTGACAGGCAGAGACTGGCTTCCCAAACGTTGGGCCCAGGATGGCGGGTTTGATGCTTACCAGATGAAACTAAAATGGATAAAAAGAAGAAGGATAGTATAGGATAGGGTAGGGTAGGGTAGGGTAGGGTAGGGTAGGGTAGGATAGGATAGGATAGGATAGGATAGGATAGGATAGGATAGGATAGGATAGGATAGGATAGGATAGGATAGGATAGGATAGGATAGGATAGGATAGGACAGGACAGGACAGGACATTTATTTGGTTGAATGTGATTAGACACACAAGGAATTTGCAGAAATCTCAATGTACATGCAATAAACTAGCACCTTGTAGAGGAAAAAAAAACTGAATAGGGACTGATGAGAGGAAGCCAACTGAGAATTAAAATTTGAGGTCAAAGTAAGTGAGAGATACCCCATGTGTGATTTTTGTTTAGTACAAATCAGCTGGACTAGGAAGAACAGCCTATGGATAAGATGAAAATGGAACAGAATTTAAAACCTTTGCCCAGTGACTGCTATTAATGCTGAAAAAGATGACACAACATTTTATCATGAACTTTCCTCATCATAAGGAAAGGATATCTCTTGTGGATTGCAAGCCAAAAAGTCTGCATTTTTCTGGTTTGGTTCATTTTCAAAAAAAGAAAGAAAGAGAGAGAGAGAGAGAGAGAGAGAGAGAGAGAGAGAGAGAGAGAGAGAGAGAGAGAGAGAGAGAAAGGAAGGAAGGAAGGAAGGAAGGAAGAAAGAGAAAGAAAGAAAGAAAGAAAGAAAGAAAGAAAGAAAGAAAGAGAAAACCCAATTGTGCATGTTTCTTTTAAATTAGATGGAAAGACCTTAAGATGCAAATAATAGTCATTTGCGGGGGGGGGGGGGGACTGAAACTAAAAGATTCATCTGTCTCAAGATAGTGAAGTTTTTCTACACACAAACATTGATATTACAAGAAAATAATGGACGCTAATAGCTGTTCTCATGCAATTACAAGCATTCAAATTTCTTGTATTAAATGGCCTCTGGAAAGTGTTACCTCGTTTCTTAAAGTGAAGATGGGAAAGATTAGCTAATTGAGTACTTGGGTTAGAGATGTATGGCACGATTCAAATGGATTCAGCAAATGTGAGAACATAAACTTGGCAATGATCACTCCATTTATTTAAGAAATGGCTTTTTGGCTGCTTGGTAGTTTGCTGTTCTCATGAAAATATTGGCAGACAATACCAGATAAGTCACAATTTCCTCACTGACCTTCAAGTATTCTTGCCTCATTTTCATCATCTTTGTAAAGAAAAGAAAATCATTGTTTCATTTTCCTGGAATCTTTTTTTAGCACCACCTGCACATGAAAAGCGCCTTCCGCTGTGGCCTGTCAAAATCCAGCTGCAAAAATGAAAAAGGTGCATAGAAGACAGTTTTCATAAAAAAAAATCTAATAAGTTTATTAAAGTTTTAAACAAGAAGTATATAAACCAACAGAAATTAATATTTAGAATAGAAGAAAGAAAGGAGCAAGGAACGAAAAAAAAGGACAAAGACAAGTGTGCGTAAAAAGAAAGAAAAAAGTATAAAGCAGTAATTTTCTTTCACAGCAGTTATAGGTATAAATGCAAATTAACTTCTTCCTCTACGTATCTATAGAGATCCTCAGTCATCCCGGTCATGGTTGTCCCAAAAGTGCTTTTTCAAGAGGCAACAGGATTTTCTGTTTTTTGTTTCGCTTCTCATCCAAGAAGCAGCTTTTCTTGGATGAGAAGCGAAAAGTCTTCAAAAACCCAGAAAGTCCCGTTGCCTCTTGAAAAAGCACCTTTGTGGTTCTTCCTCTATGCTAACAACATAACATTAATTTTTCTATACCACACTATTTTTTCTAATCATCAAAGCCATATCAGTTCATTTTTTTCTATTACTCACAAAAAGTCTGATCAAAAAGATTGAATGTCCTTTCTCTGATCCAAAGCAGTCAATTTGGCTATGTCAGCAAGGGCCACTCCATTCCTCCACTATGGCTAGTGTCACGTCTCTCCATGGCATGTAACAATCTCACTGTAGTTATTGAATGGAAACACAAAGTTCCATGGTATTTTTTTTTCAACTTTTGGTCAATCAATCCCAAAACAGAATAATAGAATTGGAAGGGACCCTGGAGGTATTTCAGTCAAACCACCTGCACAATTAGGGTCTGCTGGTGGAATGAGCTATGGCCGTGATTGTGAATCAATGGCATGCGGAGCCCTCTCTGCGGGCATGCGAGCGTCACCCCAACTCAGCTCCACCACGCATACATGCATGCCTCCCACTGGCCAGCTGATTTCAGGTCTCTATCATGCATGCAGAAGACATGCACACATGTGGGGGGGCACTGACATGCACAGGGCGTGGGGGAGCATGTCAGGGTGTGGTGTGTCTCCCCATGCCCCATTTTAGAGTTTAGAGTTTTATTGGGATTTATATGCCGCCCTTTTCCCTGAGGGGACTCAGGGCGGCTTACAACCACAAGGGAGGGGGGTGCAGTGTCAAAAACAAAACAGTATGTGAACGAAGAAAAAATAGTAAAAACACAACTTTCGTTCAGCAATCAAACACTCGGGCGGGTAAATTGGAAACCTATCCCCAGGCCTGCTGGGAGAGCCAGATCTTGAGGGCTGCGCGGAAGGTCTGGATAGTGGTGAGGGTACGGATCTCAACGGGGAGATCGTTCCACAGGGTCGGAGCTGCAACAGAAAAGGCTCTCCTCCGTGTGGTCGCCAGTCAGCATTGACTGGCAGATGGGATTCGGAGGAGGCCCAGTCTGTGCGATCTAATTGGTCGATTTAGGGAGGTGATCGGCAGAAGGCGGTCTCTCAAGTACCCAGATCCACTACCATGGAGTGCTTTAAAGATGGTCATCAATACCCTGAAGCGCACCCGGAGACCAACAGGTAGCCAGTGCAGCTCGCGGAGGACGGGTGTAACGTGGGCGAACCGCGGTCCGCCCACTATCACTCGCGCGGCTGCATTCTGGACTAGCTGTAGCCGCCGGATGCACTTCAAGGGCAACCCCATGTAGAGCCCATTGCAGTATTCCAGCCTAGAGATCACAAGGGCTCGAGTGACTGTTGTGAGAGCCTCCCGGTCTAGGTAGGGCCGCAACTGGCGGACCAGGCGAACCTGGGCAAATGCCCCCCTGGTCACAGCTGACAGCTGGTGGTCAAAAGTCAGCTGTGGGTCCAGGAGGACTCCTAAGTTGCGGACCCTATCTGAGGGGTATAAAATTTGACCCCCCAGCCTAAGCGTTGGTGTATTAGCCAAATTATTGGGAGGGAAGCACAACAGCCACTCGGTCTTGTCCGGGTTGAGTACCAGTTTGTTAGCGCTCATCCAGTTCTTAACGGCCTCTAGACCCTGGTTCATCACGTCCACCGCTTCATTGAGTTGGCACGGGGCGGACAGATACAGTTGCGTATCGTCCGCATATTGGTGGTATTTTATCCCGTGCCTCCGAATGATCTCGCCCAGCGGTTTCATGTATATGTTGAATAGTAGGGGGGATAAGACCGAACCCTGCGGCACCCCACATGTTAGGGGCCTCAGGGACGATCTCTGCCCCCCGACCAACACCGACTGCGACCTGTCCGAGAGGTAGGAGGAGAACCACCATAAAACAGTGCCTCCCACTCCCACCTCCCGCAGTCGTCGCAGAAGGATACCATGGTCGATGGTATCGAAAGCCGCTGAGAGGTCAAGGAGAACCAGGATGGACGCATAGCCTCCATCTCTGGCCCTCCAGAGATCATCGGTCAATGCGACCAAAGCGGTTTCTGTGCTGTAACCAGGTCTGAAGCCGGACTGGAAGGGGTCAAGATAACTAGCTTCCTCCAAGGTCCGTTGAAGCTGGAAGGCCACCACCTTCTCGACAACCTTCCCGATAAAGGGGAGGTTGGAGACAGGACGAAAGTTGTTTAAAATGGCTGGATCTAAGGATGGTTTCTTCAGGAGGGGTCTCACCACCGCCGTTTTAAGTACGGCGGGGAAGTGCCCCTCCTGAAGGGAGGCGGTCACGACCGCCTGGATCCAGCCATGTGTCACCTCCCTGCTGTTGGCAACCAGCCAGGAGGGACACGGGTCCAGAATACAAGTGGAGGCACTTACAGCTCGAATGGCCTTGTCCACATCCCCAGAGGCAACATCCTGGAACTCAACCCAGAGATGGTGTGGCAAGTGGTCCTCCTGTGTCTCGGCTGGATCTACTGCGGTGGAGTCCAAGTCCGATCGAAACCGAGCTACTTTGTCCGCCAAGAATTGAGCATAGTCCTCAGCCCTACCCTCACCCTGGTCCCAAGAGGCTGCAAAGAGGCCGGTTAGGCCCAAAACCTGGGGCACAGGGTGAGTCACTCACGCATGCGCAAGGGAGCATGAAAGTGTCACATGTGCATGCACGGGGGCAGGGCACAAGGGTGTCGCATGGATTGCATTATGGGTGTGGGCACATGCGTGCATGTTGTCACGTGCGTGCCCTTTTGGCAAGCAAGGACAAAAAGTGACAACAAGTGGCTGTCCAGTTTCTTCTTAAAAGTCTCCAGTGATGGAGTACCCATAGCTTCTTATGGCAAGCAGTTCCATTGGTTAATTGTTCTCACTGTTAGTAAATTTCTCCTTAATTTCCGGTTGCTTCTTTCTTGATTAGTTTCCATCCATTGTTTTTCATCTTGCCTTTTAATGCTTTGGAAAATAGCCCCACAAATATTGGAACATTGCTATCATGTCACCCCTCGTTCGTCTCTTCACTAGACTAGAGAAACCCAATTCCTGCAACCATTATTTGCATCTTTTAGCCTCCAGCCTTCTAATCATCTTTGTTGTTCTTTTCTGCACTGTTTCCAGGGTCTCTGAAATACTTCTGGCTTCAAATCTATATTAATCTTTAAAATCGTCTGACTATAATTGAATCCAAAGATTTTTTTTTAGCTTTTTTACCCATCCATTAAACATGGTAAAATGTCCCCTCTTGTTCACAGCATAAATTTGAAGTACATTTGTTAGACAAAACGATTTTCAGACACCTTACTTCCAATCACACCAATGAAATGTAGCTCCTTGTGGAATTCTTGAATAATTAGTTTTCGTTTATGATATCACATAAGAGCGCATAAGAGAAATATTCCAGAGTGACATGCATAGTCCACCTCCATATTTTCAATCCCCAGAGCATCTTTAAATTGCACAGGTGAATTTCAATGGCAAAGAGTTCCATTAATAATGGCTTGTTGATTCCCCCCCCCCCCCCAGCAGTTTAAGGAAAGTGAATAAAAGGTTAAAATTGATGCATAGATTTTTTTTTGAATTCTCAAGAAGAATATTGCCTCTGCTTTGGTAGATAAAGTAGTTACTTATAGTGTTGAAACCAACAATCTAAATGTTTGCTTTCTGAGTAGCTTGTAACTGTTTAATAGCTTGTTACCCAGTTATAAATGTTTTCTGAACTCCTTCTGAGGATATAACCAAAGGAACAATGATCAAATACATAAAGATTGAATGTGATGGTTATTTGGACTAAACTTGGTTATTAATAATACCTCTTGAGTTTGACATGACCACAAAGGGTCTAGAAATCAAAATGGCTAATATAAGGCTCCTACAAGTTCTTTGTTATGAGTTCTCTCAACCATTTAAAATATGCATTTGAATTAAGTTGACATAACTAAATCTGAGCAATAGGTAAAGGTAAAGGTTCACTTCACACATATGTGCTAGTCATTTCCAACTCTAGGGGGCAGTGCTCATCTCCGTTTCTATGAATAGGAGCCAGCGCTGTCCGAAGACGTCTCCGTGGTATATGGTCAGCATGACTAAACATAAGGTGCACAGAACGCTGTTACCTTCCCACCAAAGGTGGTTCCTATTTTTCTACTTGCATTTTTACATGCTTTCAAACTGCTAGGTTGGCAGAAGCTGGGATAAGTAACCGGAGCTCACTCCATTATGCGGCGCTAGGGATTCAAACTGCTGAACTGCCGACTTTTCTGATCGATAAGCTCAGCGTCTTAGCCACTGAGCCACTGCATCCTAAAAATCTGAAAAAAATATATCCGTGTAATTGCTCTGTTTTTAAAGTTGTTGTTTCCATGGGTGAAAAATAATATATAAATAACCCACAGAATTTTGAGGAAAGATGAGAAAGACGGGAGGCCAGAAAAGTGAAAACTGGGAGGAAAAAAGAGGTATGGAGATGAAGAAATAAAAGAAAAGAAGTATAGTAAGAGTTAATGGAAATAAAAGTTAAAATAATAAAAAAAATGTTTCAGGATACTTTTAGCTGTTGTAGCAAATAGTCATTGAATAATTGCTCGCATTTAGAAAGATCACACATAATTGAAGAGTAAATATTTGGCCTGATGATTAACTGACAATTGATTTCTTATAGCATTTGTTCTATTAATGCCCTCTAGCTATTAGTCATCCCTCTGCCAACTTCCTCCATGTTTATTTTCCACTGGATTTTTCTGACATTGAAAACAACAAAACACAGAGGTTATTAGGGAACTGGAGCAGTGGTGGGATTCAAAAATGTTTAATACTTGTTCTGTGGGCATGGCTTGGTGGCTGTGGCAGGGGAAGGATACTGTAAAATCTTTATTCCCCTCCCCCACATTAGGGGAAGGTTACTGCAAAATCCCCATTTCCTTCCGATCAGCTGGAACTTGGGAGGCAGAAAATAGATGGGGTCGGGGCCAGTCAGAGGTGGTATGTACCAGTTCTCTGAACTACTATTTCTTCTACTGGTTCTCCAGAACTGGTCAGAAACTGCTGAATACACCTCTGAACTGAACTCTGAACTTTGCCAGATTTCATTGTCTAAGGACAGTACAGAATCTGATAATCCTCAGAATGTGATTCCTGAAGCCATTGGATGACAATCCTTAGCGTGATAACAAAGTAGCAATCAAATAATGAGTCACCCAATATATAGATATATACGTATCTATGAGCATACAGAGCATATAAAAAGTCACATCACATAGACCAATAAATGATTTCAAGGAGACCATCGCATTAAAATTGGCAAATAAAAAAAAATGTTACTGTATTTAGGATGTTCACCAGCCAGGCAACAATCAAGTAAGGGTAGAACAAAATGACAACTAATTCAAACTTTTCATGCAATCATATAATAAATTGTCTATGGTTTGATTCTTGTTATCCTATATCTATGTCTGTGAAATGGTTGAAAACACTACATAACAAGATTCTTTACTTATTCATTCAGCCCAAAGAGCAGAATAATGACTCTACTATTCATTATTCTATATCATTAGAATTGATGATAGCATGAGGATACCCAATCTATTATTTATAAATGAGTTAACATGACAAATCCATGTATGATTTACTGTTTCCTACTCAAGGTCATTTTAGCGATAATGATCTTTCTCTTTGCCATGAAATTATAGTTGTGTCATGCATCTTATGTTAAAGATGTAGGAGAATATCATCATTATAAAACTATTTGTGCAAAGGATTTTGAAACAGAATTTGTTTTAGATTTTAAGCAGACAAGACTACTTGTACATTTCTGAAAAGAGATTATTTGATTTTATCTTCAACAGAATGTGAGTGGTTCCTTTCTTCCAACAATGAATGACGTAAGCTACAGAACTAAAATCAATAGTGCCAATACTTAATTTGAAATATATTTATTAAAGTGCATCTCCATTCTAACTTTCCTAGAAATAGCAATGATGTATTTCCTCTGGAAAAAAAAATCATGATATGAGCATGATATGACGTATCAATGAAACCTTCCTTCCATATTTCATCCACAGAATCCTACAAATGCAGATTGCTTAACATCTTTACAGTATGTAATAGTGTGGGAAAATAATTATACTGGAATTAATGATGGACTAGAACTTGCTAAATTTGCATTTTAATAGAAGGAAGAAAATTTGATGAACGATTCATTACAATGGAATCTCTGAAAATGCAGTTGACAATACACATAGCTCTTCCCCCATATCTTCTTTTTCCATCAGATTCAGAGGTGGTGTTCAGCAGGTTCTGACCAGTTCTGGAGAAGTGGTAGCAGAAATTTTGAGTACTTCAGAGAACCAGTAAATACCACCTCTGATTGGCCCCACCCCCATCTATTCTCTGCCTCACGAGTTCCAGCTGATCGGGGGGGGGGATGGAGATTTTACAGTATCCTTCCCCTGCCACGCCCACCAAGCAACGCCCACCGAGAAACGCCATGCCCACCAAGCCACATCCACAGAACCAGTAGTAAAAAAATTTGAATCCCACCACTGATCAGATTGTTATAGAAGCCTACCAACAAGAGATGGGTAAAAACATTTTTCTACTCATGTTCCCAGCACTTAGGGTCAAGAAATGTGCTACCCGCAGTATTATAGAAATTTCATAACAAGGAGCTTCTTACAATATAAAATCCTCTGGATTTATCTAATCCTTTTTAAAAGAAATCATCATTAATGTTTGGCGGAAGCAAATCTTCCAGTTAACTTCAATTTGACCTGAATCTGCTACAATTTAGCATTATTGTTTCCAGATTAGTCCAGGAATCAAAGATCAAGAAGGGGTTTTTTTGGGGGGGGGGTTGCTATTTTGAATTAATTCTGAATTAATTTGAATATCAAATGCCATTTTCCCATAGTAGAGTTTCAGACATATATTGAGGAAAACCCGTAAAATTGCAAGAAGATGTTAATAAGCTTCCAATGTTTTCCTGCAAATTGTAAATTTGGGATAAAAAATTCTGGGAAATTAAAAGAACTTTCATCACTTAGTTACAAACATTTGTCTGCTATAAATAATTGCATTTAAATTCCATGATATGTAAAAAAAAACCAAAGGAAATCTGGAAAGTTGAATTGCTGAAAAGCCATAAATTAAAATTGTGTTGCCATAAAATAATTGCCATGAATTTTTCTATCAATTGTTATTTAATTTGATGAAAAATAATTTGTACTAATCATTTACTTAAAATGATGAAGGGAATTTTGGTATGGAGTGGATGTCAGTATTTTCTTTGTACTTGCGGTATTTAATCCTCAGTGCTAAGTACATTGTGTTTCTGCCCTGCCTTTCCTTGAAGACTAATGTTTATGCTAATCTTTAAAAGAAAGGCATAATGAAGGAAATCTCAGTTGGACAATGCGAACAACCAAAGCAGCTTTAGAATGATGGGAAACGTAATAATAGCAGCAGATGCATCACTTGCCAGAATAAGCTAAAAACAACCTTCAACAACAAAATTTGATAGAAATTCTCAAGTATACTAAAGACCAAATAAGCTGGTGTCATCCAAGATGGATACTTTTGAGAAACTATAAGGCAGATTTAGGGGGATGTGATTAAAGACTCAGTGGTTAAAAATGCTGAGCTTGTCAGCTGGAAAGCTGACAGTCCAGGGTTCAAGACCCAAGAGCCATGCAAAGGGGGTGAACTCCTGTTTGTTCCTCAGCTCCTTCCAACTCAACGGTTCTAAAGTATGCAGATCAGAGGTGTTATTCTGCCATTTCACCCCTGTTTGGGTGAACCGGTAGTGGCGGCGGCGGCAGGAGGCTCCACCTACTTGCCCAGACATCATCACGGACACTCTGCACTTGTGCAGAAGGTTCTGTGCAGGCACAAAATTGCCGCAAGTGAGCTAAGCGAGCCCGTGCTCCACCAGTTCCAAACCAGTAGCGAAGGTAACAGGATTTCATGCCTGATGCAGATGCAGGTAGATAAATAGGTACCACTTCAGTGGGAAGCTAATAGCATTCTATGTGCCTCGGCATATAGCCATGCTGGCCCCATGATCACAGAACTGTCTTTAGACAATACTGGTTCTCTCAGCTAAGAAATGGAGATGAGCACCATCTCTTAGAGTTGGACATGACTAGACAGGAGAAACCTTTATCTTTACCTAAGGTAGATTTTGGCACAGAACTAAATATCATCATGGCTATATAAATGTCACAGAATCAACTTCTGTAAATCAACTCCTTATTTCCTGTAAGCCGCATGTAGGCAATTATATAAAATTTTCCAAAGAAATATAAACAAACTCATTTGAAGATAAGTAGCCATGTTAATCTTTCACAGCAAAAAATAATCAAAACTATTTTCTCCTCCCTGATGCATTTATTTTCCCATAAGCTTTCTGTTCTGACCCCCTCCTCCATCCAGTAACGAATGCCCAGACAAGCTTAACTGGAATGTCACAGCACTTTCTTAGCAAGAAACCAAAACCTCGTTGGCTGAAAGCCAAGCATAATAAACAGATAAGAACCTTGGCAGCAACTCAGACAAGACTTAGCAGCAATCCAGCCTGCCAAGCTAGTTACAAAAGTTCTCCAACTTTTAGTCAATGTGTTGACTCCTGCAACGGGGCGCGTGCACAAGCAGTCCTCTTATAGTCTTAGAGGAACCTAATTACCACCATCTGAGTGCAATTATCTCCTATAACTGCGCAACTGTTCCTTACGCCTATCAGCTCTTCAGTGCCGGGCATCCAGGAACAACCCCCTTGGCTCCTCCCCACTGCTCCAATGCTCAGGCGCCTCCTGGTGGCCAACCAGCCTCTCTGCACCCAGCTCAGAGTCAGAACCCTGCCCAGGGTCCTCCACATCCTCCAGAGCCGACTCATAGGATCCCTCGCTGTTGGAGTCTGGTGGCAGCTCCAATGGCTCCTGCTGGGCCACAACAGCTTTCATAGACTACAAACTTCTTCATTACTACTATTACAAGCTCTTTGGCCCTCCAAACGCTGATGAAGTAAATAAGCATGACAAAAATCCATCCATCCATCCATCCATCCATCCATCCATCTATCCATCTATCTATCTACACACACACACACACACCAGTGGTGGGTTGCAGGCAGTACACCCTGGTATGGTCATACTGGTGCCTACCAGGAGCACCGGGTACCATTCCAATACGGTGCTCCGGAGGGCTCGCCCGCCAGAGTTCCTTACCTGTATTTGAGCTCTTCAGCACTTCTGTGCACACGCATGGAGCATACGGTGCCTATGTGACGTTCTGCCAAGCAGCTGGAGTGTTATGGAGGTAATGATGTATGCACACGTGTGCGCATGCATGCTGCATGCCTGCATGTGGGCGACGCGGGGCCCCGTTGCACTGTACCGGTTGCACCGGGATCCAGAACCTACCACTGACACACACATACACATATTCTCTTTATAAAAAACAAAGCCCAGAACTCACAACTATTTTTGAATATTAGTCTGTTTAAAATTATCACACTAAATATAAATCATTCTGAATCTGTGAAAGTTTAATATACTCGCTCTTGCTCCCTATCTTCTTCTTTTCTGCAGTTTTCTAAAATCTATAAATAGCACAATCTCCTTGGTGCATGAGATGCAGATAAACTTTCTAAAAATATCACCATCCACTCAGCCCAGACCTAAATTATTTATTTATTAGTGTTATTCAAAGATTTTCAAAAACAATGTGGTAAATACACCACATTGAAAATGAATCCTTCCCTAATTCCTATTATAGTTATCAATATCATTGTTTTTATAATGCCTAATAGTGAATTAATATTTCCTAATGAAAGACCTTCAATGGTCTTTTTTTTAAAAAAAAAACTTCAACCTTGAAGAATCTCTCCTCAAGATATATGTACTCCTGATTAAATTACTTCAAATTGCTTTGGAGTTTCCACAAACTAAAATGAGTAATTTGCCAAAATCACTTTTCAAAAAGTTATATAAAATACTTTTTGGAACAATCAACTAATAGAAAATGATGAATTGAAATTGGTGGAGTTATTTGTCACTGCCTCAGTGAGCATTAAGCAAAATTTAAAAAATTAAAACTACAGAATAATTATAAATTAATTAGCACTTATAACCAGAAAGGACATGTGACCTGTTTATATTTGGATCTTGACTGTTATACTTTTATTAAATTATTGGAGTTAATGGGTGAAGCAACCTAAGTGAAATCATTAACTTATTGTATGAAATTTTAAGATTTGGGAACTGTCAGTAAGTAGATTGTAAGAATAATACATTCAAATATTTAAGGACAATAGTTGTCTGGACCAACTGAGTCTATGTTTATATATAATATGAAAACATACAAGTATGTTAAATATGTTTGAATTTGCAATTATACCAATATTGTGTTTGCAGAGGTATTTTATATATTTGCACACACCAGAGTTTTTCTGTGGCTGGCTGCTGTTAAATAAATTCTAGCTTGTTAGAAAGTAAGATTTCACTAAGTTCCATAATAGCTACAGTGGTCTAGTGATTAATGTGTCAGCTATGAAAGCTCATTGGGTGACTTTGGGCCAATCACTCTGCCTTAGCGAAACACACCTCCCAGAGTACCTGTATGGAGAAATAGGAAATTGTACAATACAAAGGAAAAATAAATAATACAAAGCAAGGTGGGTGATGTCAAAACATGGTGAAAATGGTTCTTTAATTTTTGAACAATTCAAGAATTTTTAAATTCCATTTTTAATTTAACTTATTAGATTTGTAATGTCTGCCATTCCAGGAGACTCTGGGGAGCTTCCAAAATATTGTGCTCTTAGAAGCTCTTGAAATCCTACTCTACATCTTTCTCTCCTTCCATCCTCTTGAGCATCATCACATTAGAGATGGTTTAAATATGGTTGTGGTAAAAAATATGACAAAAACAACTTAATGTGGCACTTTACACAACTATTGAACTGAAACATAATAATAAATTTTACTTTCTTCCTTTGTTTTACTTTCCATTTACCTTCCTTTAATGTCATTTTAGTTTTGTAATATTTTTGTAATATTTAATGGAAAAACACTTTTTGGCCCCAAGGTATTTATGATATATGCTGGCTAGAGTAACTTTTTGAGATGGGTGGGAGGGGGAGGGAGGGAAGGAGGGAGGGAGGGAAAGGGATTAAAGACATAAACACAAGCTCTTCATTCCTAGAAATTGGCAAAAAAGTAGTCTTTTGTTTTCAGATCATCCCTGATCATCCCAAGCAAAGATATTGTTATCTACTCAGCAAATTCATAAAACAATTGAGTGATTGTATCAAAGCAATACTACTCTATATATGTATGTTTGATCTTATTCCATAACCCACGGGAGCAAAGACCAAATATAGCCCATTTATATTTATATTGCCACATTTCAGCAGTTTTTATTCTGACTTTTTATATTATTTCCTACTACATTACATTTAGTAATTTACCATAGCAAATACAGACAGATGCAGAAAGACATTGATGAAGATAACTTTATTATCATGTATCATTATATAATCTTATTCATAGAAGCTCTCTCCAGCAAACTTCACTTTTTCATTAAAATGATATGCAATGAAAATGATCGTATGGACAAATAATGCTAATGTTGCAAGCAATTTCTTTAATATGTAATTGGATATATTTATTTATTTGTACATAATTTATTAGAAATAAATAAATAGGAAGGAATAAAAGAAAGTTAAACTTAGATGAATTGCATGTAACCCATTCTCAGATAGATGTCAGGCCTGCAGTTTTCTTTTGGATCTTTGGCCTGCCACACTTTCTATTATTCTATTATGCCTTTCTCCATTGTGGAAAAATGGGAGGGGGATTGTATGGAATTACTTACTATGCAGCCAAAACAAAATTCCTTCTAAAAAGCCAAGGTCATCCTTTGTCTCTGTACCTCTGCACCTGACAGGAACTTGATGGGTGGGAGATTGGACCATGTGATGGACTTGTGGGTGTTGGGGCAAGATCTTGAGCTTTCAACGAGGTGGGGAAAACCTGGAAGCTTTCAGATTCGGGTTTCCCCAGAAGAGCCAACATGGCTCTCTTAATAAATTGGAACTTTGAGCAATACTTTGACTTGGACTCTGATTAACTTTTGGATGCTATTTGGAACCATGACAATAGATTTTAGAAACACATTTAAAATACAAGATATATCAACAATTTTTGGAGTTCTCTAGAGACCTGATCTTAAATCCTCAGAAGTCAATTGAAATGTTTTCTATAGACTAAAAATATGTAGCCTTTGGTAAACTTGATTTGACATCATTTGGATAAGGGGAACAAGTGTAAATTAAATGTAAAACTAAAATACAAGCTTGGGCATGTAGTGAAAATGTGATACAAATAAATGAAACCTTTACTTTATCGTCAATCTCAATATTTGTTGGTTTTGCTGTTGCTGCTGTTCTTCTCCTCAATTATTCTGTCAAGTACTGCTCAAAAAGACATAGACCTGGTAAAGTATGTTGTATTGATCGGGATTAAAATGCTTGCATACAAATTTATTGATTTAAATAATATGATATCATAGTTGAAATTAGTGAAATAGAAAGTTTTGTAGGTAGATGAACCATCTCACTCAGGGCCCTTCATAAAGACCTGGGATAAGGATGGAGGAACAAGTGTCTTATCATGTCTGTTTTGATATTTTTTTTAGTAATGGGATATTTCCTTCCCACTTATTACAGGAAAACAGAAAGTATGTGTTTAAGCCTGATGCTTTTATTTTATCCAGTATTTAGATAACTGTATCTTTAGTATGTGGATCCTGATTTTCTACAATTTCTACAACTTCTGAACCACTCCTTTTTATTCTAGTCTTTGGATTAAATTCAAAGGGATGATTTAAAGGGATCCGGTGGCTAAGACGTTGAACTTGTCAATCAGAAAGGTCGGCAGTTCGAATCCCTAGCGCTGCATTACAGAATAAGCTCCTGTTACTTGTCCCAGCTTCTGCCAATCTAGTAGTTTGAAAGCATGTAAAAATGCAAGTATAAAAAATAGGGACCACCTGTGGTGGGAAGGTAGCAGCATTCCGTGTGCCATCGGCATTCAGTCATGCCCACCACATGACCACAGAGATGTCTTCAGATAGTGCTGCCTCTTCAGCTTTGAAATGGCAATGAGCACCACTCCCTAGAGTTGGGAACGACTAGCACATATGTGTGAGGGGAACCTTTACTTTTACCTTTGGATTTAGATATCTTTAGTATGTGGATCCTGATTTTCTATAATTTTTTCAACTTCTGACCTACTCCCTTTTATTCTACTGTCTTTGGATAATTAATGATCTTGTTTACAGTAATTTTAGAAGAATTACACAATTGAGAAAAGAGGATGTGAGTCAGGACCACGGACTGTTCCATCCAAGCTCTATTAGTCGGAATTCGACTGAACTCAGAAGTCTAGTGGAAATTACTATTTGTATTGCTCATCTCCAGTCCTATCAGGCCATTTTGCATTATGCTTTCCCCCAGTTTTCTTGTTTTTCTTTTGTTTGTTTGTTTGCTTGCTTGCTTGCTTTCCTATGAAGCCGAATGACTTGGTCTGCTGCTTGAGATGAGCAATGAAAATAATAATTTCCCTTAGACTTCTGAATTCTCATTCAAATTGCAAATATAAACTTTAGTTACAATGCAAAGAAGCTCGTGCTCACACCAAATATTATTATTAAAATTGGACTGTATCCCTCTTTGATAGAAAGTCTCATTAAGATAATCTCTTGGGGCTTCCATTAGTTCTTTCTGAACTTTTCCTACATTAGAAGGAAATTTTGTAGAGTACACTTACTCACAAAGAAAATGTGGATAGTCTCTGGTCTAGCTTTTATCTTTGAATGTTCAACTTTTTGGGAGTTGGATTGACATTTCCCACTTCTAATATTTCCTTCTGATAAAGTAAGTTTCTGACTGGTTTTTTTTTCAATAAATGCTGCAGAGATCTCAAGAAGTTGCAAATTTTTAAATGTTTCCATATTATCATTTTTATCCATTTTTATCCATTAGAGTGTCCTGTCCTGTCTCTGAAAGTATAATGATGGTGGTGGTATGAAATAAAAGCTAGAAATAAAACATGGCCTATTGCCTCCTTCTATTCTTCTTCACAATGTTCCTCTTGTACAATTAATACTGACCAGAGATTTTGAGCAGAGGGACAATCTGAAAATACATTATTACAGTTTTCACATATTGCAGACTTCATGGACATGGATAATTGACCTCCTAGTCCAAAACCTTTGTAAAGGACCCCGATAAACCATGTATGGTTTAGACAGATGTTGAATCCAAGCCATACCATTTTTATAGTTCAAATAATACCAAACATTTGAACTCAGACATTACAATAAACCATGTTTTGTCAAATAAGCTACTTACGTTCACACATACTCTCACCTATAAATGATAGTTCACAAACAACAATGACTGAGCATAATCCATGAAGCAAATGATTTTTTCCCCTGCCAAGATTGAGTAGAAAAGAGGGGATATGCAATTCTAGCTAGTATTCCATATTTGTCCTGCAACTTTCCCATATATTATTGAGATAAATGCTTTAAACATTTAGCTTTGTAATGCACTAAAATATTTCAATGCTTTGGCCATTTTTTTCTTGGCATGGCTTTTTCTAATTTAATAATTTTATTGGGCAGATCACACTAGTTGGAAATTTACTTTATGAGTGGGCAACTCATGAAATGGATTCAGTGCCTGAAATAGACCTAGAGGAATTAATGATTTGCCTAGTATTTTTATAATTCAAGAAAGTCTAGCAATGTTCTATAAGGTTTTGACATACAAGTAAATTAATGATTGTGATCAAGGATGAACCATCAACTGAATTAAGAATGTCTAATATTATCTGGATTATATAATGTCTGGTCATTTTATAATCGAAATCAGTGACACCAGTACTTGAATATAGTGATGGAAATATATGGGCATTATCAACAATTTTTCAGGAGCCATTAAAATATGGGCATATTAAGTAAAACTTCAGTTATACAGTGCATTTGCTTTCCATAAAACTAGGTTTATCTTGCTGCTTGCACATAATATACAATTTTTTTTCAGTTCCTTTATTTGTCTCTTTGTGAAATATTATTCTTTTGGAAACAATTTTGATGATGCATAAACTTGCCTAAAGCTATTTTTTTCAATTTGAGGTCTAAGCTACCATGCCAATTACTGTATATAAAATAAATGATGTTAAATCAAACTGGGAATGTGCATATATTTTTCCCACAAACAGTTTAAATGATAGTTAGTATTTCATAGTTGTAACTCTCACTATTCCATGTCATTACTACAGGCAAATTTTCCAATCTATAGCACAGGTTCAGTGTAAATAATTAATATAAACTCTGTTGTCACATTAAAATCAATGCATTTGGCAACTTCATCATAAATTATTGTTTTCAAATAAGTCATGGTGAATGCAGTGTAACTGGCGTATATTTATAATTTTAATCTTTGAAGTAGTTAAGTATACTACCTTTGAATATGCAAGTTTGATTGCAAGGGAGTAAATGCAGCTGCTAGGGAACAAACTATGAGAAACAAAAAAAGTCCTTTGATTGCAATAACTTTAATCTTTGGCAATGAATACACAGACACAAGATTTCTGTCTAATATGTCAGCATCACTGTAATTGCCCATAATGTTGTTTAAATATTACTGCACATATTTTTGGGATTTATATTTGTGCTAATTAAATATGTGATTGCCTGCAAATGTCACTGTCCTGTCCTATTTTGTCTCCTTCTGTTCTAGTATGAAATTAAACAAAATGATCAGGCATCTATGACTGGCAGTGGTGATGGGGCAGGAAGAAGCTAATGTTAAATAGAAAACAATGATTCCAATGGAAGAAAATATACAGTATACAGTATATCTACAGGTTGAACTGTAGAATTTTTGATGTGCTATCTGAGCTTGGATGTTTGCTTGCTTATTTTGGTTGCTTATTTTATTTCCCAATAGGTAACAAACACCACTGATGATAATGAGTATGGGGCTTACCCCCCTATTTATCTATAGTAGCTTATCTTCCAGTCAGGGCTGGGTTTCAAAAATGGTTCTATGGGTGTGGCTAGGTGGGGGCATGTGACTGAGTGGTTGTGGCCAACTTGACATCACTTACGCACATTTAGTCACATGACTCCCCCCCCCACACACACAGAGCCATGCCCAATGAAATGGTGGTGAAAATTTTTGGGATTCCGATGGAGGGAAGGGGGGAAAAGACAGGGGAAAAACTCCCAAAAATAGACCGCCGGAGGATTTAGGGTGTGGAAAAGCCATAAGTTTCCTAGAAGGAATCAAAGCATTCAACTTTGCAGGTTGGAGGCCACACTTGTGTTTATAAATTCGGTGTGTGAGTGGGAAGGTGGGTGGGGGAGAACAATGGGAAATGTGGGAGGTAGGAAAAAATGTAGGTGGAGGTGCTGAACTGTGCAAATAGGACAGAAGGAAAGTTCACCTGATCCTGGCTCGGGACAAGGGGGGAGGAGGAACTAGCTGCAACCCTCAAAAACACTCCCCCAGGGCGGAGGGGGCTGTGGGAAATTGCAGAGTTCGGATTGCATGTGCGTCCTTGTGCTCTGCAGTCGCAATACTGTGGCCAAAAGGACCATAGAAAGACAATTCTTGAATGTATCAACATATTCTGCACCAATCCTAACAACCCCGAAGTACTAAATGTTGTTTGTTAGTTTTATTTTATGTCTTTCCTCCAGAAGTTCAAGGTGGCCTCAACTATGTCCCAGCCAATTCAACCATTGCCTCTCCTTTTTGGGCATGTACCTCTTACTCTTGCAAGTTCGCCTTGGCCGGGCCGAGATCTTGCTTGCTTTTGCCGCTGTTCATTGTCTCTTCCGCTGGTCTGAAATGCCCTCTTCATCTCGCCTTCTGCCAGTTTGTAGGCATGGCCAGCCAGCCGTCACTACCAGTTTGGTGACCTGGATCCAATTACCACTACCGGTTCACCCGAACCAGTCCAAACCGGGAACAACCCACTTCTGCCTCCAGTGTTGATAAGGGAGAATTTTCTCCTTGGTGGTTCCATTTGTTTTCTGCTTGATTATTTATCTGGTGTTAATGCTTATCTGAAGAGGGTGTGCTGAAAGGATGCTTTGGTCTTTTTTGTTGCTTCTTAGTTTTTGTATTTCCTCTTTCCAAATGTCTATAAATGTGGTTTATTTCTATGTGTCTACTGATGTCAGCCCTTCCAAGTGAACTAGTCAGAAAACATGACTAGGTGAATTAAATCTTTTTTGTAAGGCTTCATCTTTCAAATACAAACTTCCTTCTGCCACATTTAACTGCTTGATCTTTTGAGACAGGTTTTTCTTAATTTTCTGTCTTTAACCATTAAGCCACCGGGGACTCATGTCTTATCTCTCTTGTCTGATTGTTTCCTAGGCAGCATCTCTTCCCCTCATTCCCCAAGGTCATTCATACATTCCATTACAATTGATGACTGATTTATCTGAATCAGAGGCTTCCAAGAATTCCCTAAATTTTTTAGATTTATTATGGACTAATTTGAAACACTGACCTGGTCCAACAGATTCTTTTTAAGTTCTGAACCAAAAAAGGTATTAGAGAAGACAGAAAGAAAAGCAGTTACATCTAAATAACAATTGCAGTTTCTTTCATCTAATTGAAATTTTTAGTAGCACAGGTGTTAAATTCTAGCAGGGGATGTATTCTGATTCTTTTGAGACAGAAAGCATAGGAAACAGTATCTTAAGCCCTAACGTAGCATGGACTAAGCACTGCTCAATTTTTCTCCAAACTAGAAAAAAAATGGAACAATCATAACTATCTTTAAATGTGTGATGTGGCTTTAGCTATTTTAAATCTTTAGCCCACTCTTTACAGCTCGTATCTCTCTCTCAAACATTAGATGAAGGACCTGTCAGAGAAGAAAAATACACTGCATTGTAATTTCTTTTTACTTTATTGCATCCTGAAAAATTCAAATGTAATCTACGTACCAAACTGTGGTTGATCATTAGCACATCACAGTTAACCTGACCTGGATGTAAGAGGCTTTTTAAAATTCTTCACCAAATTTGTGGGCAGACAAATCTCTGGTATATGAAATCTCAATTTTTTCCCCAGGGGGATAGGGAAACGAGTTGAGAGTTTATTACATGAAGAATTTTTGTCTAGCATTGGTACCAGTATGGAAAAAGACCAATGTGAAGAGTTGATTATGTCTTCTTAATTATAGTATGGAAAGATTATGGAGAGAAGGAGGGTACATTCAAACACACACACACACACACACACACACACACACACACACACAAACTTTACATTTCACTGTTAAATGAAATAACACCCATACTCCACCCAAGAGAATTCTCTGAAATTCTCTTCTTCTTTGAATTAATTTTTAAATTGCATTTTGCTTTATCAAATAGAATGACAATTGGGAAAAGCAAATGATAGAACAATTTCCAGTGTAGCACTGCAAGTAACTTTATATAATTATGATAGGGTTTGTTGCAGCAATCATATCCAGAAAGCAAATTTCAGCGGAATTCATTAACTTCTCTTTATATATAATATAACACATGAAGTGAATATACAATACCAAAAGCAGGGTTTCCAATGTGGTAGTAGATACAAGGAAACACAGGCAGAGGAGAGAAGTTTCAGTTTCAGTTCAGAGCAGCAGACTAGTTTAAAGTTCAGCACAGACTCAGCTACAGAGATAAGCCACGCCCAGGTGCCATGTGTCTTGTGGCTCATACAGCAAATACTGTTTCAGTTTCCAAATAGCCTTCATTGGCTGACCCAGTTGCCATGTCTATTCATTGGCTAACCTTGTTACTAAGCCCTATTCCAGTTCATGAATATACACTGAAAATTGAACAGTAAACTTCATCTTCTCCTACACAGGTTTGATGTCAACCTGTCCTACTACTTTTATTTAAGCAAAGATCAAATGTTTCTCTGCTCAGTCATAACATTTGAGGAAAATCCCAGGGAAGGACTAGTACTTTTGGCTCTCAAAGCCTCCATGTTTTCCTGAAAAGGCCCTTTACCTGGTTGTATCAACCAGGAACAAAAGGAAATTGGGATTTTCTTAAAAAGGAACCCGTTCTTGTGGCAAAGAGAAAATAAGTATCAGAAGCCTTACCATTTCAGTGAGGTAGCATGCTTAAACATTAGATAGCTCCTTGCCACCTAAAACAAGATGCATCCCAATCAATTATGCTAGCAGAAACATCTCTGCTCATTTTATTTGATGTTTATGAAGAAGATTCATTTACAGGGGATCACAAAGTAAACAGAAGGAAAGGTTATTGCTAAAGCTGATTAAATAAGTGTAATAAAAATCCATGACCTTGCTATATACCTTTCAGCTCTTCTTTTAAAGGTAAGCAGTTTTGAACCTAGTTTCTTAAAGTACAAAGAAGTCTTACTTTCTTACAATGATCCTTTTATAAGTCAGGTTGTGTCCTTGCTCAGCACTGAGATCATAGATCTGGAAGGTATCCTGCAGGTCATTTGATAGAAAAGTCTGTTTAATGCAACATTTCCATTGGACTGACTTCCAGGGAAATAATTCTCCAGGAATTTGTTGCATTGCCTAATTGTGATTACTCAGCTACATCCCATCCCAGTAGAGTAAGGAGACAAAAGAGAGGGAGAGCAACTAGAGCACCAAGGTGGCCAGGGCTTGGCACACAATAAGAGTGCTGTGATGGATTGTGAGGTCAAAAACAGTGCAACACCAAAGGAACTAGCAGCATTTTAACAGCATGCCATTGGCATTAAGAGTAGCACTGGAAGCTGTGGCTCCTTTTTATCATTAGTTCATATAATGTGCAGCTGAAATATTTTTAAGCCTTTAGATCAAATGGTCTCCCCTGTGCAGTGCCTGAGAAGAATTTGCTTTTTTTTTTAGTCTTCTAGTTATTTAAGGCTACATCAATGGTGGGTTGCAGGTGGTATATCCCGGTATGGGCATACCGGAGCCTGCCCAGAGCACTAGGTACCTTTCCGGTATGGTACTCTGGAGGGCCCACCTGCCCACCCGAGCTCCTTACCTGTGCTTTAAGCCTTTGGTGCTTCCACACATGTGAATGGCGCGTATGGCACCTGCGCGACACTCCGCCAAGCAGCTGGAGCATCGCAGAGGCTTGCAGAGGCGTCGCAGGCAGATATGACACATGAGTGCACTGTGCGCATGTGCACACGCATCCCGCAAGTCCATGTGGGCGGCACCAGGCCCGTTCCAACTGTACCGGTTGGAATGGGATCCGGAACCCACCACTGGGCTACATCTTGTCTCTGTTCAGTGTTTTCTTTTCTAAATAAAGCATACATATCCTTTCCCTTTGAAGTCTCCTTTCTCTAATGTTGACTATCTTTATGGTTCTGTACTGTCGCCTCTATTTCTGGGCTTTTTCTGAATGATTCTAGTTGCTTTTTGTTCAGTGGTGGGTTCTGGTGGGTCGGTTCACTGAGAGACGGCGTTTTGCGTGCAACCACTACCGGTTCAGTGGAACTGGTCCAAACCAGTAGAAACCCACCAGAAAATAATTAGAAAGTCTAATTAAGAGACAAAATAAAGTTTTTATAAAGGTTTTTCTGGAATCCAGATTTTTAACATATACATTTTCCCTGGAAGATGTGGTCATCTAAAAATGACATATCCATCTTTTGATTCATCTATTTGACATAAATCTGCTAGGGGTCTAAAACATTCTTTATGTATGGTGATAATCAGAACTAAAATGCCAATTTTTAAAATTAGAATCTAAAAGAAATATCCAGTCAGTGGTATGGTTACACATTAATTCTCAATAAAGCTATACTGCTTCTAGATTCATTATACATCAAGAAACAGTCTCCTGGAATAGGAGCATCAATCATAATAATTTTTTAAAAAATAGTTTGCTATTTTTTTCCAGCAACAAAGTGGTTTTTTTACCTTCTTGTTAGCAATTAACCACACAACAAAGAAGCAATTTGTTATGTTGTAGGCCAGGGTACCCCAGAGTTTCCAAAATGTGCATCTTTCTGAATTCTATCCACTGTAGCTACACATTTGTTTGTTGTAGTTGTTAATTTCATATTTCAACTTTGGTTCCACTATTGTATCAGTGGCAGCGTGCAGGTTTGCTATTGGATAATATTGTATGGGTTTCTATTGATACCAACATAATTGAAACTTCCTATATCATAACTTAATTTGGCTGTTTTTACAAGTCACAACCACTTCCTAGAATGGGGCCCTTGTTAAAATTATTCCAAAATGAGTGGAAATAATATCAATTATTCTAAGGGGAGATAACAGATTTATTTGAGTTCTCTGAATATACAATGATGAATATACAAAAGGAATAAACAAAATTCTTCTTCCCAAAATTTGAGGAACCATACATTTAGTTTGAATCTATCCTTTTTAGCAGGAAGCTTCATTTGCATTCATAGGAAGCACAATAGGAGCATTTTCATTATGCCTTTTTTAAAAATAGTACTAAGTAAAATACATTAAGAGGTAGGTTGAGCACTCTAATGTAGACAATTCATCTTTATCTCTGAGACATTATGCATATATGAATTAATAAATCTGGCAAGATATATTCCCAAACTCTGTGTCCTTCAGATGGTTAAACTGAGTGTGAATTTTAGGCATTCAACCCATTTGGAGGCAGCAAACACAAAAATCTATCCTACCATTGTTGATGTTGCTGGATTTTGTTGTGTGAAATTTTACACTCAATCATGACAGTGCATCACTAAGGGCATTGTTTTCTGCAAAACGATTGCCACAGAAAATGTTTAACTGACAACCTAATAACCATTTTTTCTCCTTTGGATTTTTGAGTGACACACTAAGAGCCCATTGATTGCAAATTGTACCATCTACTAACTTCTTCCATGCTCAGCTAGTTTTCTTCACACATATTTCTATTATGTTAGTTGCCCTGCAGATTTTATTGGAAATTACACTCTGTCCCAAACAGAAAAAGGTGTTCATTTTCATTAGAACATTGGATATTAAAAGTGGTCACTTAGAAATGTCATATTATGGCTGCAGATGTTTGTCTTCAGCTATAATATGCCAGTGTGCATACTTTAGGCAATCTGGTCTTAGGATACAACCTTGAGACATATCACCATTAACCTTTAAAGGTAAAGGTTGCCCTTGCACATATATGCTAGTCATGCCTGACTCTAGGGGGCGGAAAAGCTGAAAAGCCAGCGCTGTCCAAAGACGTCTCCATGGTCATGTGGCCATCATGACTAATCACTGAAGGCACATGGAACATTGTTACCTTTCCACCAAAGGTGGTCCCTATTTTTCAACTTACATTTTTACATGCTTTCGAACCTCTCTGACAGAAGCTGGGACAAGTAACGGGAGCTCACTCCATTACGTGGCACTAGGGATTCGAATCACCGAACCGCTGACCTTTCTGATCGACAAGCTCAGCATCTTAGCCACTGAGTCACCGCACCCCTTATGGATCTTATAATTAAAGCAAATATTACCGAACTCTCAACAAGATATAATTTGGTGGTGCATTTGTAAGAAAGACACTCATACATTTCTGCTTTTCAATTCTATTTTTGTATCATCATATTCATCTCCTTTTCACTCAGAGTAGTTGGGTGCCTGTAGGTTTCCATAATTGTACAGCAATGAAGCAGGCTAGTCTATCAGTTCATCTATACGTAATGTTACAACTGCAAGGCAAGCCTCTATGGCAATATATCAGCACTCATGCAAACTTTAATTAAAGCCATGCTTCATTTCAGCAAGGGTAGCTGCAGATAATGAGCATTTTGTCAACCTGAGGTGGTGTTTGAGTTAACTGTTATGCTTCGAGAGGGGAAAATAAGATAGGAAATTAAACTGTGATAATAGAGACAGCTACTGATAAGTCATCCAACCTAAAGGGGGAGCAAAAGAGCTGTTCTGTAGGACAACATGGAAAAAAAAACTCAAAACAGGTTTGAACATGATTTTTTTTCTAAATAAGGCTTGTTCTTGAATTTTTGACCTGGTAGCTGTGGTAAACTAGTCCTGATACATTCTCACAGATCAGGTGCTCAACTGGAGATATTTATTGTTTATTTTATGGAGTGCAGCCTTTACTTTCACTTTGCTCTTCTGTTAGAGTTTGTTGCATACATTCAAATCCAGAAGCACACACAGATAACTGATGCAGCAGGATTCAATAACTTATTTATATACATAGGAATAGATAAATAAATGTACAATACCAACAGGTGGTTCTTCCAAGTAAACATAAGGCAGGAGAGTTACAGACAAACACAAGCAGTTAGCAACATCTCAGCAGACAAGCCCAGGCAGACTGCTTTCTTACTTCTCAGAGCAGCAGTTTAAATACAGACAAAGAACCTCCTCTATAAAGGGCAGTTAAGCTAAGTCTAAGTCACGCCCAGGCTCCGAGCCATCTGGCATGGCTCTCAATTACCAAATAGTTCTCATTGGCTTTAGTTCTCATTGGTTTTAGTTCTCATTGGTTGCCATGTCCATACATTGGCTGACCTTATTACCATGTTCCTCTGCCAGTCATGAATATTGTAACATCTTCAAAATCTTCAGTTATGTTGTAGTCCATCTTCTACATGCAGATCATCCTGAGGGATTCTGATTATTAAGTGAAAAATTATTCCACACTCCCAGCTTATAGTGTTCGTGAATAGTACAATTGACGTCTTGCCTCTAAAAACCACTATCATGAATGGGTTACTTTATTGCCGCTCTAGACTGCAAAATAGGAATTGGGAATGGATTTGGCAGAGACAGGTATTAATAATTAGAAAGCATTCTGGGCTTTTCTTCTCTTTGGTTGGAGGAGCTTGGTATGAACCATTAACATGAATACCAGAGATAGTTTATTTTCAGATGCATGTATGAAGAGTTGAGTTTGCAGAATAGTTAGGATTAGTAGATGTTTCTCCAGCACATCCAATTCTAAATTCACAAATACAACCCTTCATTGTATGTTTCAGAAAGGGTGGTTTTTTCTATTTCTGATACTAAGCTTGCTTTTCAAACTGGTAATACAAGACACATGGCTTTACAGCCAGGCAGAAACTTGAGTAGGTCATGGAAGTTACTGAAATATTCATCCTATTTTATGCCACATATAAAGGAACTTTCTGCATCTTTGATAGGAAAAGGCTCAATATTCTCTTATGAATTGATGGATTGATAGTAATACTACAGAATCCATCACTAATGAAAACCACCACTAGTAAATTTTGCTGTGAATGTTGACAACATTCAGATCTACAACAGGAAAAGATCAGGCTGAGTGAACTGCATAATCCAATGCAATTGAAGGTTCACATATAACCCATTAACATCCCTAATAACTGCATGAATTTGCTGTCGTCCCCCCCCCACCAGCTGCCATTGGAGCTAGTGGCAGACTCGGACGATGAGGAGGTTGGAGAGGAACTTGGGCCAGTTCTGGAGTCTGGGGAAAGCTCCTGTGGATGCTCTGTGTTGGACGCAGAGATAGATCCAGGACCGTCCGACATTTTCCAGCCACCAGAGAGGCAGTGCCTTTGGAGGCTGATGTGAGTGGGGAGGAAGAACAGCTGGGGTCTGTTCCAGATGCACATATACACAGAGCAGTTATAAGAGGTGAGCAATGGAGGACAAGGAGTCGACTCAGGAAGCAAAGCACACATGGATCCTGAATGTCCCCTCCCCCACTGGGAATAAATAGAAGGAAAGGGGAGTAGTGTCATAGAAGACAACCGTTCATATTTCTGAAGATTTTGCTCATTGTGTTTCATGCCACAAAGACTGCTTGCCAGAACTTAATTTGCAGCCTATTGGCTGGGAGCTTTGCAATTATTGGACGAAACTGATAAAGTCTGTTACTGCAGTTCAGTGGTGGGTTCCTACCAGTTTGGACTGGTTCAGTTAAATTGGTAGTGGTTTGGTGGCCTGGGTTGCTAGAACCAGAAGTGACCCAGACCTACTACACTCCTGAACCAGTTCTCTGGGCGGTGCCATAAGCACCACCATCTTGTTTTTCACTTCTGTGCATGCGCAGAACAATTTTTATTGCATTGTGCATGCACGTGCAGCATGCACACAAGTAGTGTCTTCCAGACCCCACCCCTGCTGCAATTAAATACTTGAAGGATTATTGCCTGGGCTTTTCAATGGGTGAATGCAATTAATTCACAAGAGGTAAATAAAGGGGGGTTTTGTGCCAAGGAGTCTGTCTCTTGCTTCTGCTTGGGCTGGGTCAGAACAGAATTATAACAAATAGGCGTTTTTCTTTTTTTATTGGTAATAAACCTTACATCAACATGTAATCTTAGCACATAAGAACAGTTAAAATTATTTGAAAGGTACCATCATTAAGCATGGCTGTAACTAACATAGTTTTTTTGTTTCCTCATTTCTGCATTGTTTTCTCCACCACTTCCATCTTATGAATATTTGATCCCTTAATTCACCGGAAAAATTAGGAAGGCAATGAAGAAATCCAGTTGGAACAATTAGCCTAAAGGATTCCTTTTTACATTTTTAATACACATGCCTTAATGAGCTTTGAATGAGAGCATGAGCTCTTAAATTGTTTGTCAGAAATCCAGTGCTGGGATTTGCATCTGTATATCTGAGCTTGTTCTGAAAGCAACCATTCTTTCTATAAGATGTGTTAAATTTGAAAGAACATAGCATCACTTTCACTGGACCATTTTGAACCCTGAATAAGGTAAATGTCAGTTGTAACTCTACAGTTGTCAGTCAGTAACTCTAAGGCACCATGCTGATCTCTGGTTCTTGGCTGAAGGAGCAAGCATTGTCCAAAGACAATTTCTGTGGTCATGTGGCCAATATGGTTATACATCAAAGGTGCACAGAACGCTGTTATACTAAAGTGGTACCTAGTATCTACCTGCATTTGCATGTTTTTTTAAGTGCTTAGGTCAGGGGTGGGTTTCAACCGGTTCGCGGCGGTCCCTGCGAACCGGTTGGTCGCCGAACCCGGAAGTAAGTAACTTCCGGGAACAGCGAAGGACCCACCCGCGCCCGCTCCTTACCCGGTTTTGATGAATTCTGCGCTTCCACACATGCGCAGGACGCATACAGCGCCTGCGCGATCCTCCAGGAGCAGCTGGAGCATCGCACAGATGCTAGTACACATGCATGCGCCGCGCGCATGCGCGAGGACACCACACACATGCGCGAGGATGCCGCCAGCCTCGTTCCAACCGAACCGGTTGGAACGGGGTGAGAAACCCACCCCTGGCTTAGGTGGACACAAATTGGGGCAAGTAATGAGAGATCACCCCATTGCGCAGAGCTTGGATCTATTGCCTTTAAATCCCACATTTGTCTGAAATAATACAGATTTCCTGCCTGTAGGGTTTGGACTAAAAGACCTCCAAGCTCCCTTACAACTTTATTATTCTGTTCTTCAATGTCAACAATAAGTTATCAGCAACACAAGGATATCTATGATTCTCAAGTAGTCCCTAGAGCAGGGATGTCAAACTCACATCGTCATGGCAGCATCATGTGACGTATTGGGACTTTCCCTCCCTTTGCTAAACTAGGCAGGGGCATGGCCAGCATGTGATGTTTCTGGCCCACAGGCCATAGGTTTGACAACCCTGCCCTAGAGTTTTCTCAGACAGTTTTGCAGCTTTCTGCCACTTGGGAGCAGAAACTGATGAAAATTTAGGGAAGGCTAAAATAGGTTTGAAATAGCCTTCTTTTGGTCGAGCTCACATGTGGGAGACTTCACAGTCATGTCCATAATCATAGAACTGAAAGGGACCATTTGCTTCATAAAGTCCAACAATTGTTCAGCAGAATGATCCTAATTAAAGTATCCCTGACAGATGGATCTCCGTCCCTTGGTTGAACACATCCAAACAAGGAGACATTAACACCTTTCAAAGTAATTAGTTTTACTGACAGCAATTTAGAAGAGGTTCACCATGATCCCCATTGGGAGAGCAAGTGCATTCAGAGAAGTGTTGTGAGAGTTGTGTTGGAGAACACACAAACCAGCATACAGAGACACTGCAGTTTAAATAGGCTTTTACTTTTGTGGAAATAGAGGTATCAGAGTCCATCAAACAGTCCAAGTCATACACGGATAAGACAGTCAGTCATCAGCATCTTTCAGTTAAGGGATAATCCAAATAACATAGTCCATAATCATACAAACAGTCCGGTACTCAAAGTTTGCTAGCAGTTGCAAAACTTACAATAGCTCACAGCACTTTCTAACAGCCAGCTTCCAATACACTCAGATCAGATCAGCCCAACATCTAACAAACAGAGCTAACAGTCATTCTGGCTCCCTCTTATGGCCGATTGTGGAAAACAGCAACCAATCACATTTTACAGTATGATTTAAAGAAACAGATATAGCATTGTTACATGATTTATATATTGCCAACCCAACCATTAGATTATATTCCTAACCTTCTCCCCTTTGGGTAAAACAATATATGAATCTTACAATCTGGGACAAGAAGGTAGGTAGAGGCATTCACTTTCTAGCCCATGTTGTTGTTAGTTGCAAAATCATGTCCGATCCATTGCGACCCCATGGACAATGTTTCTCCAGACCTTCCTGTCTTCTACCAAACTCTGGAGTCCATTTAAGCTCATGCCTTAAGCTGACTCCATCCAGCCACCTCATTCTTTGCCATCCCCTTCTTCTTTTGCCCTCAATCTTTACCAGGATTAGGCTCTTTTCCAGTCAGTCCTTCCTTCTCACTAGGTAGCCAAAGTATTTGAGTTTCATCTTCAGGATCTGGACTTCTAAAGAGCAGTAAGGGTTGATCTCCTCTGACACTGACCAGTTGGATCGCCTTGCAGCCCAAGGGACTCATGGGAGTCTTCTCCAGCACCATAGTTCAAAGGCCTCATAGCCATGAAATTTCTAGATTGTCTCCCATCTAGGTACGTACCAAGTCCAATCTCATTTAGTTTTCAAGCCCAAATGTGGGTCAGGTGCTACTGAGACTGAAGACAAACCTGAAATGCCTTTCCTCAACTCTGGAAAATAAAAGAAATATGTCTAGTCCTCATCCCTCTGCCTTCTGAAAACTCTTCTGTGTGCCTTCAAATATTAAAACTCCTTTCAGCCACCAAATGGTTAATGACATCTCTCTTGTGTGGAGGGAATGTGGGGTGGGGTGGGGGACTATTACAAAAATACTGCATTCTTCTAGAATCTGCCAATTTATTGTCAGACACATTTCTTTCACTGCCCTGTACAAAAATGGATGCCCTGGCCTTTCCTTTTTGTCATTTTGTCTTCTGTCTGGCAGGTGTAATCTCAAAATCAAATATTGTGTGGGTTCGGGTTTGTTTTTTGAGTATCTAACAAGCTCTCTCATTCTCAGCAGTTTTTTCCCCATTGCACAGAACTTCCTAATGCTAACCATAAGTTAACAAGCTCAGCTCTGTGGCTTTAACATTCTGTCCTGCTTGCCAGCTGTCAGAAATTGACAAGGCCTTAATCAGGATGAAACCTTTTGCTCCTAACAGGCTTTCGCATATGGAAAAAAGACTTTCTGGTGATGGAAAAAGTAATTTTATATACATGAAGGCTTAAGTACTTTTTCTCTTAGCTTTTCATTAATTTTTGTCATGGATACCAAGTAATTTAAACAGTGTGTATTCCTTTTCTCCCCATTTCCTTCTTTGCCTCTTCAGATATCTGGCTTCCCTCTCTATAAAGAAAGGGGCATGCTGGCTCAGTGGCTAAGACACTGAGCTTGTTGATCAGAAAGGTCGGCAGTTTGGAGGTTCAAATCCCTAGCACCGCATAACAAAGCTCCCGTTACTTGTCCCAGCTTCTGCCAACCTAGCAGTTCGAAAGCATGTAAAAATGCAAATAGAAAAAATAGGGATCACCTTTGGTAACAGTTTTCCATGCACTTTCGACATTTAGTCATGCCAGTCCCATGACCATGGAGATGTCTTCGGACAGTGCTGGCTCTTCGGCTTTGAAATGAAACAGAGATGAGCACCGCCCCTAGAGTCAAGAACACATATATGCGAGGGGAACCTTTACCTTTATCTATAAAGCAGCGAAATAATAGAACAAAAAATACTTTCTTAAGCAAAGCTAGCTTCATTCATCAATTCATTTTTAACTTGCTCACAAACACATGATCCAAAAACAATGGGGAGAAGCTCCTCATAGAGAAAGAATTCCCTTGGATGATAATTCATCTGTTCTATTTCTCTTTCTGTCATGTAGGAGGTCTGAAATGCTAAAATAATTCTTGGTACATATATTTTAATTGATGTTACTGCTGTGAGTGGAAAATACCTAGTTTTGTGCTGTTTCTGTGATTTTAATTATTTCTTTTTAACTTCTGTTAAGAATTAATAAACAGTTTCTGGGAGTTGGGCAGCGAGTAAATTAAATATATTGTTATTGTTGCTGTTATTAGTATTGATATTATTTTAATCTAGCAAATAATTAGATACCAAGTCCAGAGGGACGAAGGAAGGGAAAGGAGTGGAAGGTGGAATGGAGAGAAAGAGAAGAAGAGATAGTAGGAAAGGAAGAGGAAGAGTGGAGGAGAGTAAGGGAAGAAGAAAGAGGTAAGGAGAGGTGGGTGGAAGGGAGAGAAAGAGAAGGAGAGAGGGTAGGAAGGAGAAGAAAGAGGGGAGGAGTAGGGGAGAGGTAAGGGAAGGAAGAAGGGGAAGTAGAGGAGGAAGGAAGGAAGTAGAGAAGGAAGGGAGGGAGAAAAGAAAAGAAAAGAAAAGAAAGAGAAAATAAGGTGGTTTTACAGCAGGTGCTAGGGATGGTAAACAAAACAATCCAAACTATACCTTATAACCTTTTAAATGGAATAACAATAGTATAAGAATGGCAAAGAAAAAGAATAACTATGTGAATGTATACCTATAATTGTATGTAAGAGAATAAATTGCAGTAAAAATATAAAGCACAAGATAGGTAAATAATATTTGGTTATAAATAGCTAAGTATAAATAAATATAGAATTGTACATAAAAATGGATAATGAATAAGGAGATTATGAATGCAAGATAAAAATGTATAGAAGGGAAAACACTTAACTGCAAAGAAACCGATACAGAACTGCTGTATGATATATGATGGAACTTATTGTTCCTATGTTGTTTTAAGTTATGTGTCTGTTTATGTTCATGTGTTTATGTGTATAAAATAAAAATTTATATTACTAAAAAAAAAAAAACCAAGTCCAGTTCATTCCATTTGTGGCACTGAAGCAACTGCCCCAGCATCCTCATTTTTTTTTACAAAAAGTCCCGATCTTTTCATTTGCAGGTACACATTTATTGTATTATTTTTTTCTAGCCAATCTAAAAAAATGCTTGATGAAAAATTTCATCTTTCCTTTTTTTTTTTTTAATTTTCTCCAGGGCAGGATCAAGCAGAGAGAGAAAATAGAAAGCAGGAGGTGGCTGACTAGCAACTTCTGAGAGAGGCTTTTAAAAGCTGCCCTTTGTCACCCTTTGCTTGGCTCTCTGTCTGCTTATTTGCACAATGATAAGTTAGATTATAAATTTGTAAAGACCTACCAAATGGTAGCACTGCTAAAATAAGCAGAAGTTGGAGTACTTTTAAATAGATTTTAAATATCGGAGGTCTTTGCATCCATGCAATGTTTTGGAGAAGAGATATATTTTTGAAATTATGAGCATCAGAGGCTTAACTTACATCTCCACATTTCTTTGATTAAAAGCAAAGAAAATATTTTATACAATTATTGACAGAATGTCAAAGAATGACTCTGCAGGTTATTTTGTTCCTCTGTAGCACCTCTGTTTCACTGTCATGTTGTTATCACATTGCATTGAACTAGAACACGGGTGTCAAACTCATGGTGTCATGTTGCCATCATGTGACATTTCATGATGTTTCCCCCCTTCATGAAACTGGATAGGCGTGGCCTGCATGTGATGCAACCGGCCTGCGGGCCCAAGTTTGACACCCATGATAGAAGCACAATGTGTAACAGATTCACAAGAGTATGGAGGAGGCACTATCCTATGTTGGAGGAGAAACATTGGGAACCATTGGCATTATGGGCAACCTTGGTCGTCAAAGTATAAGCAAAGAAACTGCATCACAACATGCAATTTTTCTTTTGAAAAATTGATCCTTTATAAATCCCATCATTTATATGTAACACCGTGTTTATGGAACAGTTTTTAACCAAGCTTAAACGATAATATTTCTCTGATGTCTCTTTGATCATGACTTCAAGGGCCAATACTCATTCTATCCACAATGAATTGTCCTCCTACAGATGCCTCTCTTATCACTAATGTCTTCAGGCAACCATATTTGAGTGACCCCTGTAAAGAAGCAAAAAGTCACAAAAGCATCTAGAGCTTTGCTATTGCTTGAACTTGACTGGATTCTTGCAGACCAGCAATGGTAGCTTAATGTACAGTATGTCCATTACTTTATAATGAAACAACCCCTGCTGAACGGATGCTTGTTTGCTTGATTATCTGATAAAGTGCTATTCTTAAAGGACCTAAAGACAGAGCATCTTGCACTTCTAGTTCTTATCCCAAAAATGTTCTGGGAGTGGTTAGGCTAAGCAAAACACACTGGTCCAAAGTCATTCAATCTTCAATAGCGTAAGACTAAATCCAACCCTTAATCATTGCACCACACTTATTTTCAAACGGTTGGAACACAGTTTCAAAAATTCCCAACCCTTGGGGCAATTAGCCATCTGCACTAAAACATGGGAAATCCAAAGCAAGGTCAATGAAGATTAGATCTAATGCAACTAAATTCAGTTATTTTTAATGCAAGTTTTGCAAAACCATAAACCATTCTTCATTGAATAACAATGCAACTAAAATGGATGGGGAAAAGTCTGTTGATTTCACTTTCCATGTTTAGTGAGAAAACCTGTATCTTTGTGAGTCATTCTATCTTTCATGTTTTCCAGTTTCGCTGGAAAAAGACTACTATTTTTTTTAATCCAAGGATTCTGTGACATGAAATGTTTAAAAACAGTTTTGTCACTGGGCTCTTTCTCCTAAAATTTCCCATTGCTGAAAAGCAGAACAGTAAATTATTTGTAAATTATTTCACACTAGGTTTCCCAGTATGTATCACAGCTCTCCAGATGCTTACTGTAGTAAAAAGAAGTCAGAGCCTGCGGACACACATTTTCATATTCATTTCCAAGTTTCAACTCTAGCTCAATGGTCTCTGGAGGGCCTTGAGAGACAGCTGAGGGATGTTTACATAACAGTCCTCTCAGTTCTGAAAACTACTGAATCTCACCTCATCAACTCTGCCCCTTATTTGTGAATTATTAATAACTATAAATATTATTCACCGTTATTAATGCACATATTAATGTAGCGCTCTTGGTTCAATGACAGTTAGTTAAGTTGTGTATTTTCATGATATTAGAAGAGTCTTCATTCAGAAACCACTGGAAAAAGCCCTTTTCCAATTTTCTCTCATATATAGACACCTGGGTTATACTATTTGCTTTTCAGAGTGTAAACAGTCTTCTCCATTGAAGTGGATTATTTTATCAATTTAAATAATGGGCAAGCTTTGTTACCATTTTGAACTGGCAATTTAAATATATTCAATGTTGCCTCCTCAGATATTCTCACAGATATTGTAAGATTAGCGTCTTAAGGATTAATTCCGGAGAATTGAAGTGGGCAGATGCGAAAGCTGACATTTTCAAAGTAGCATCTGGAGACTAAGACCGGAAATCTACTATATTTTAATAGGCAAAGTCACTCAGTAAACATTTGATAAAAGAGCATGTTCATTCTCTGGGATGTAATCCAGTAGCTTTAGATGTGACAGGACTTGCAACCTAATTTCTTATTCTGTTTACCACATTTGTGGCAGATTGGAGAGATTCTTGGCAAAATGAAAACACTGGTAATCATCCCAGAATGGAGAAGATGACAATAGTGTGGTTTATTTTTTTGTAATCAACCATTCTGGTGGAGCAAGAAAGTTAATACAGTATTTCCCTTCCTCTTCCCTCCCCCACACAAAGACACATACACACCAGAAATATGAAGAAGAAGAAAATGAAAGAAGATAAAACAGGACAGAAGGAGGATAGGAGAAAGCTACAAAGAAAATAAAAAGCCACATAACATAGTAAGTAATAAGAAGTCAGACAGGGTTAGAGCAGAACTGTTAGGAGAAAGACAGATGATTTCACAGCAACAGTTAATTTATTTCTGTGAGTCATCTCTGTATTAGAACATGAATATAAATCTGCCAAATTAAATAATTTAAGGAAACAAATACCTAAAATCAATAACCACATGGCAGTGTTGTTTTTGCAATATTGGGGGTACCTTTGAGTCAATTTTGAGTTCTGGCAACTGTCTGGATCAGGGGTAGTCCACCTTTTTATACCTACCACCCACTTTTGTATCTCTGTTAGTAGCAAAATTTTCTAACCGCCCACTGGTTCCACAGTAATGGTGATTTATAAAGCAGGGAAGTAACTTTACTTTATAAAATTTATAAAGCAGAGTTACAGCAAATCCCTACTGCCCACCATGAAAGTTGGAACGCCCACTAGTGGGCGATAGGGACCAGGTTGACTACAACTGGTCTAGATTAATCCCAGCAGTTTTCTTGGCCAAGTTTCCCAGAAGTAGTTTGTTATTGCCTCTTTGCTAGTGCTGAGAGAATTTGACTGGCTCAAAGCCACCCAGCAGCTTCATGCTCAAGGTGTAACTAGAACATCCAGTCCCCCATTCTAGCCTGATGCCTTAACCACTACATTAAACTGGATCTCATCAGTAGTATAAAATGAAATGTTAGACATTTGTGGAAATAGATGTACATGGTTTGCATGAGGAAGAACCCTAGGTTGAGTTGTTGGTAGCAACAGATAAAGCTAAGAAAAACTCTTTTCTGAAATCCTAACTAAACAGTTCCAGGGGGACTGATGGTCTGACTTGGTGCAAGGCAGATTTTTATGTTCCTATATTACATGTCCAATAAAAATATCTTACCTCAAGAAGAGGATCCTACATTTGATGTGATTTTATATAAGCAATTTAGTGCTTAAACTTAAACTGGTAAGTCACATTTAAAATGTCAATACTGAAATAATTTCAAAGACAACCTGCTCCATATGCATTTGTTGGGGACACATAAAATCTGTTGTACTATTCTCAGCAATTTGACTTCAACTCCCAGAATTCCCCAACAACTTATTTGCTGAAGTTGAGAAACTTTGCTTTAAACTACATACATATTTTCCCAGCATGGTGTATAGAGAACAGTTATAGAAAGTCAAAGAAAAGCTGCAGTTACTATAAGAAATTCCCAACAGATTTCTGCATCCTATTGTGTGCTTTGAATATAGATTTCTTAGGATTTTAGGGATGCTAGCTGAAGATAAATCTTGGTTTTAGATGTTGAAATCCAGTACTAAAATTCTCCCTGCCACCATATTATAATTGCTTCTGAGGCCATCTCTTTGGAAATGTCCTAAATTCTGCAATAGGAAATCTACAAAAGCAGAACAATAGGTTGAACAAGGAAAGGCCTTCTTATAGGCTTCTCATAATGAGGAAAATTTAGATAACCCATGGAGTGTTGAGAGAATCATTTATTTCATATCAAAACAGAACAGTAGTGATTACTGCTCCTCTTTAGACTTATATCCTGCTGTTTTGTCATCAGCAGGGGGTTGTAATTTTTTTGTAATACTGCAGTGTTAGATGCTCCAACAGTGCAACTTGACTGCACTGCTAAGAAATTGACAATAGAATGCATTGAGCCTTGTAGAAGATAACAATTCTGATATTTCAGTCTCATATCCTTCTTCAAAATGCTGTTAGCAATGGCAGTCTTAGTAAAGTTAAAGGTTCCCCTCACAAACATGTGCTAACCATTCCTGACTCTAGGGGGAATCTCCGTTTCACTATCCGAAGATGTCTCCATGGTCATGTGGCCAGCATGACTAAATGCCGAAAGCACATGGAACGTTGTTACCTTCCCACCAAAGGTGGTCCCTATTTTTCTACTTACATTTTTACATGCTTTCGAACTGCTAGGTTGGCAGAAGCTGGGACGAGTAACAGGAGCTCACTCCATTACATGGTGCCAGGGTATAGGATTTCCTGCCTGAGCAGGGTGTTGGATTAGAAGAGCTCCAAGGTCCCTTCCAACTCTTCTCTTCTCTTCTCTTCTTTCTCTTCCCTTCCCTTCCCTTTCCTTCCCTTCCCTTCCATTCCATTCCATTACATTCTATTCTTAATATAGTGGTTAAGAGGCACTGGAGAAACCCATTTTCAAGTCCACTGGCAGCTATGGACCAGTCACTGTTTCTAAGATGACAGGGCTATTGTTATGGGGAGAAATGACAGGATGTAACTCTAGGTATGTTGCTTTGAGATCCTGAACAATAGGTTGGACATAAATTCTATCTGTATTAGGTACTCTATGGCTTTTATTTGTAGATATACTATCACAATCTAATATCTCTTCTGGGAAGAAAAGTTTCATTTTTTTTATTTTGACCTTAATCTTGCTCTTTGGCTCTTGCTCTATTTTCATCTGCCTCTATTATCACAATTATTAATTTCCTACGTAATTGTTTTTATTCTGGCAATCAGAGGTGGGTTGCAGGTGGTATGCCCCGGTATGTGCGTACTGGTGCCTGCCCGGAGCACCATTCTGGCACCCACCTGCCCGCCCATTGTCCTTACCTATCTTTAAACTCTGTGGTGCTTCTGTGCACAGTGCATACAGCACCTGTGTGATGCTCCACTGAGCAGCTGGATTATCACGGAGGCATCGCTGGAAGGTAGGACACATGCCCACACTGTGCACATGTGTGCACATGTGTGCGTGCATTCTGCACGCATTCATGTGGAGGACCCCAGGCCCTGTTGCAACCGTACAGACCCACCACTGTTGGCAATATATAGAGTTAACTTTCATACTACCTAAGTTTTGCAAACTGTGCATTATCTGCAGCTCACCCTTGCAGAAGTTGAAACGTGGTTTCATTCAAATTTGAATAACCTCTGATATATTGCAACAGAGGTCTACTTTGCAGTTGTAACATTATGCAATGATGGAACTCTGTAAATACGACAGAGTTGCATATTGCATCACTGCATAATTATGGAAACCTGAAAATATCCAACTTCATGAAGGTTCACTGACATTCCGAAGGATATTGACAGACTTGAGCACTGGACCTTATCCAACAGGATGCAGTTCAGTGGTGAGAAAAGTGAGATGCTGCTCCAAGGCAGAAAAAAAACCAAGGGTACAGAAACAGAATAGGCAGTAAAAAGTTCGACAATATTGCCTACGAGAGGGATTGTCTTGGTGGATCGTCACTTAAGAAAGAGTTAGGAGTGTGTTGCAGCACACACACACACTGAAAAAAATCCTATGTTTTATCAACAACAGAAGGATAGCATCAAGATCACAGGAAGTCTTAATACTCCTCTATAATGAACTAGTAAGGCCACACTTGGACTAATGTATCCAGTTGCGGTCACCGTGATACAAAAAAGATGCTAAGATCCTAGAAAGAGATGATAAGCAGTCTGGAGGGTAAATCATATGATGAATGGCTAAGGGAACTGAGTATGTTTAACCTAATGAAAAGAAGGCTTAGATTAGTGGGTGACATGGTAGCCATCTTCCATACATGAAGGGTTGTCTCAGGGGAGAAGGGGGTTGATTTATTCTCCAAAGCACTTGAGGGCAGGACAATAAACAACGTGAAGGAGCTCATCAGAAGGAGATCATACCTGGAAGTAAGGATAAAATTCACAATTAATCAATGGACCAGTTTGCCTCTCAGACTTGTGGATGGTCCATTGATGGATACTTTCAGGAAAAGACTGGAAAACCTTTTTTCCTGGATTGTATAAGGACTCCAATCTTGGTCAGGAGATAAGACCAAGTTCCTTCCAGCCCTATGATTCTGAGGAAAGGAGCAGTGATAAAAGTTAATGACGACATGCCTCAAGTTATATCATAAGACTGTTCCAATAAAATGGTGTTCAGCAGTCAAATACCGTGATCTCAAATCCTTAATCTCTAATTACACTGACATCAAACAACACCAATTCGATTGGAGCAACACAAAAATCATCGGTCATACTACTACCCCCCACACTCATGAGTTCATCGAAACCTGGCATTCCCCAAGCAATTCCATCAACAGACACATTGACCAAACAACCAGCCTACGAACCCCCCAGAATCCAAATCAACCACACAGCTAACCAGAGACAGTTCCAGCCCTCAACCAACCTATGCAAATACCTATAACCAGCACTCCAAATGACCCTCACTTGATGTAGCCTCCCCATCATATGATCTATCACAAGACTACCACTGATCACTCACATCTGACCCATCACAAGAACCATTACAAGACCATTACTTGACACACCCACACCTGACTAACCACAAGACGTACTGATCACACAAAGCCTTTATAAATAGAAGAGCACTGACACTGACACCTTCCTAAACTCAACTGATGATGTTACCCAGCCTGGGAATGAAATGTTCAGAAACCAACCCACAAGTTCAGAGAATGAACCTTCAGTCTCATCCTACATCCAAGCTACAGATATTTGCCACTATTGCATAGAATGTAATTTCCAGTAAATTGGAGAATTAAAATAATAGAAAGATGCGTGAAAAAAAACTAGTTGAGCATTGAAGAACTATTAGATGGTACAAATTGCAATCAATGGGCTGTTAGAGTGTCACTCAAAAATCCAAAGAAAGTTATTAAGTTGTCAGAGAATCATTTTCTGCGACAATCATTTGCAGAAAAGAATGTCCCTAGTGATGCACTTTCATGAATGAATGTAAAACTTCATACAACAAAATACAGCATTATCAATGGTGATGGGATAAAATTTTATGTCTGGTGCTTCCAAATTTGTTGGAATTAATTCCTAAATTCTCACTCAGTTTAAGATTGGAAAATGTCTTGTCAGATTTATTAATTTATATATGGATAATAGTTTAGAGATGAAGATGAATTCTCTAAATTAGGGTGCTTAACTTGGCTCTTAATACATTTTACTTGGCAATATTTTAAAGGTCATAATAAAAATTCTCCTTTCTATGAATGGAAATAAAACTTCATGCCAAAAACTAAATGCATAATTTCTCAAATCTGGAGAAGAATTTTTTTTAGCTTTAAACAAAGAGTTGACATTTTAGAATTGATAGGCATGGTATAAAGAGAATGTTTTAGGAACCTGACAAGTTTATTGCAAAATAAATGAATGTGTCAGTTTTAGAGGCTTGTATCTCCCAGAAAAAAATTTACATCTTCCCTAATATTTTTAAAAAACCACATTCTAGAAGAACATTTGGCGAAAGTTTATCTTGCTGCTTAATTTTAATTCCTATGGATAGATCTTAGTGGAACCATTCAGAAAAGGGCCTGGAGATTGTTGACTGTATACAAAACAGCCTTCAAAGGAAAAGAGAAAGAAAGTATAGGTTTTACTTGTAGAAGAAAAAGTTGAACAACCATAAGCTGTAGCCTTAAATATCTAAAAGGCTACTGCACATTAAATAAGAAATAAAGCTAAACATAATTTAAGCTGAATTAACCTGGATTACCGTGTATAAGAGTAAGAGTATGGGAAGTGAATTCACGAGATTTTTTTAAGACTTCGGATCTGTCATTAAATCACCTCCAGTGTAATGCTGACTTTCAGTATTGGCTGATGAGGTCAAGCATTTAGCACAACAGTCTGAGAACTGGGATGACATCATTGCATTTTAAATAAAATGGGGGCATTAACAATCTCACATATTACAAGTATTGTAACTTCACGAAGAAGCAGGAGACACGCAGGTAACTGTAACCATTTAATCAACAGTAACTTTGTAACAAGTAACAGAGAGTAGACCAGGCTGGATGCGCGGTAGACAGGAATGTATTAACAGTAGACCGGGAGGTCTGAACAGTAGACCGGGAGGTCTGAACAGTAGACCGGTATCGTCGGCGGTTACGGAGTAGATCGGGTGGCGGTTGGAAATAGCCTGCCTTTTATACTCCAGCAGACTCGCGCTTGACAGCTCGGCAACTGACAGGTGCGTCTGATTGGCTAAGACACGCCTGGCTGCTACTGAGCTGTCATTCGCAAGTGCGAGGACTTGCTTATGCTATATAACACAAGTCCAAATAATTATGAATACAATAAAAAAAATATGCCAGGAAGTTGCATTGGAAGGTTTACAAGGAGCTACATCTGGGGCAAACAACCAGAATCAATCACAATTAGCCTTAAATTGTAACTTTATTATTTATCATCTATGTTACATGTTACAAGCATCTCACCAAAAGACTTGCCTTTACTAAGAAATAACCAGATATACTTCATAGATTGGGGGTGGGGGGAGGAATAATTATGCAATTTGTACTTGAACCTTCCTCCAACCTAGTTGGTAATTCTCAACAGGCTAGAACCTAGATCCTTGAGGATGTGCAGGTGGGATCTAGTGAAATTAGAACTATCCTAACTATTAGAGCTATCCTAAACATTTTCCTGGCCAAAAAAATATGCAGGCAGCCTGAATTTCCAAGTATTGATATTCTGAGTGAACTTTAATGCTGCATTAATCTCAAAAATTTCTTTGTAGGTAGGATTAAGAATTCCATCATGAATGAATAATTTTTGCTACTGATCTATAAACAGTATGAAAATACTATAATTAGATTTAAGTGCTACTGGGTCAGCTAACTCTCTTAGCAATAAAATAAAGCTGCACATTAGCCCTATTTCTATTCAATATTTATATACATTTGCTTTCAAAAAGCTTAAAAGATCTTGGGATACATGTGGAAGATCTGCATGTGGTACATATTGATCTATATGTGGCAAATCTAGTTGTTTATAAGTAGCAGATGAATTAAACCAGTCCTGATTTAGGACTTATTATGCTGCTCAAATTCAAATCAGAAATTGATTTGAATTGATTCAATTCAATTACACTGCTCAAACTTGAATTTGAGTGGAACAACACTGGAAGGAAGAATGGTTGATTATTGTTGATTATGCTGTAGGGTTTCCTGGACTAGAAGATCTACAAGGTCCCTTCCAGAAGTGAGTTCCAGCTTCTTCTATTGCCAGTTCACTCAGGGACGTGCTTTGGGTCCATGTACAGTAGTAAAAAAAAAAAAAAAAAGATGGCAGTGCATACGGTGCCACCGATAGAACCGGTTCAGAGGTGTGGCCAGCTGAGTTACTACCTACTCGGCCAAACTGGGCCAAACCAGTAGGAATTCACCTCTTGTCCCTTCCAATTCTTATCCTATGTTATTCTGTTATTCTATTATTGAAGACCCAAAAAATAAGAACAATGATTTTTTTTTCTAACAGCTCCAAGAGTCAGAGTTTGTATCTACATAGATGATGAACCGTAGAACAAGACAAATTTTCTAAATACATAGGAGTAATTTTCTAACCCTCTAAGAGGATAATTATTTATGTCAACTGTTCTCCAAGCTCAAAAGAACATGACAATTATTTTACAATACAGTCATAAATAGAAAACTATATTCTAGTCATTATTAAATCATTTGTAGCAAAAACAGAAGCACAACTTCCTTATGGGACACCATTAGGCCTTCCTTTCAATTTTGGCATGACAACAAATCAGCCAGGTTTCTTAAGATCCCATTTATGACACTTAGATATGCCTGCAACATAGTATTGAGACAGGAGACTGATCTTTATAGAACTGAAGCCAAAATATGTCAAGACATGAAAACCGCCTGCATAAGGCTCCATTTGGTGACCATGGCAGTGCTCCTATTAGTAAGATAGTTCCTGACTTGCAATTTCAATGGAGTTCAGAACTGTGGTCATCATGTGACCGGGCTCAATTTTATGACCATTTACAGTGGTTATAAAACAAGTCACTGCAATCGCTAAATGAATCATGTGTTCATTAGGCAAACTGGAGAGTTGTTGAGTGAATCCTGCATTATCCAGTATAACAGAGTTGAGAATAACAGAGTTGGAAGGGATCTTGGAGGTCTTCTAGTCCAACCCCCTGCTTAGTGAGTGTTTTTTTTTCCATTTTCTGCTGAATAAGGACAAAACAAAATGATTGAATCCTGCATTATCCAGTATAACAGAGTTGAGAATAACAGAGTTGGAAGGGATCTTGGAGGTCTTCTAGTCCAACCCCCTGCTTAGTGAGTGTTTATTTTTCCATTTTCTGCTAAATAATGACAAAACAAAATGTAGCAAATCATGGTAATGTGACCTTGGCATGCTGCAACCAGTCATAAATGCAAGATAGTTGCCAACCACCTAAAATGTGATCATGTGATGGAGTGGAGAGGGGCAAATATTTGTAACTTTGAGGACAGGTTGCAAATTGCTCTTTTGAAGTCTGTTGTAACGTCAAACACTCATTAAGTGACCCATCATTGATGGAGGATTACCTGTATTAGATAGGCATGGATCATTTTTGGCAGAAAAGCATCATAGGTAAACTGCTTTTTTAGAGCCTTTCACAAGAAGCTATGGCTGTTACTTAGCAGAGATTCAGCATACAGTTTCAAAAAGTCATATCTCCTGAAAGTATCAACCCCTCAGATACATTTTCCTGCAAACTATTTTTTGAAATACTGCTTAAGAGCACATTTTGGTAACAATCTCAGCAGGTGGATATATAACCATACCTCAGCTTTTCAGAGACTATACCTCTGGGATTTAAGGAAGATAGAGTTCAGATTAAAACTAAGAACTACAAGCAATCCTTGAGCTAAAACCTTCCCAACAGCAAATTAGTTTTATAAAATGAGTTTACTGTTATAGGGGATTTTTAAAAAAAAGATATTTTCAAAAAAAAAATCAATTCCACTGCGTTTTCACAAAATAGCTTTTCGACAAATCCTTGTTCCTACGATTTATCTAGTAAATATGATGGTGAAATTAAAATACCACTTCTTAAAGAAGCAAAAGGGATATAATAGAAATGTAACCACGGAGAGAACATCACTGCCTGCAGAACTCACAATTTTCCCTAAAGAACTTGAAAATAGCAACAGCTAGACTTTTCATCATCTACATTGACTGTGGAAGGAAAAAAAGAAAATTACTGATAGAAAATAATATTTTTAGCTCAGGGTTAAACTGTGGGGTCCTTGGTGTTTTCTGAACTTGGTGCTTTTCTTGCAGGCATTTTATTACCAAATTAAGTAACATCATCAGCGCACTGATGTTACCTAATGAAACACCTGCAAGCTCAGAGGGCACCAAAGAGCCTACAGGGGAAAATTAATGAAAAGTTGCAATGGGCATGAAAACTGACCAGTAGATTGATACTCAATTACTTGGCAGCTTGAATTTGAACAGAAAAAACAATGATATACTTCCTTCTGACAGCAGAAGGAAACAAGTTGACAGAGTGGTTGAATTGGAACTGTGGACTTCAAGCTGCTATTTTTCCAATTACTCCTTCTGGTGATGATTTCAGTAATAATGTCACCAAAGTGTGAAAGCATCTACCTTCCAATATGCTTTATGGTGCTCATTACAGCAGGAGTATTTGTGGATACTGTCAGAGGCATATTTTTCTGGTAAATATTGACTATTAGCAGTGATAATTTGCTTTTTGTTAGCTTTGATGACCATTTGACCTATGAACAGTGTTGTTAATGATAATATCAAAATATTGGTCACATTGGGCATATACTGTAATAATAGAGGCTGAAGGTCATGTAGTAACTGTTCCTCTTCATGTTCATGATAATTATTATCTCCAATTAATGCAAATTAATTGGAAAAAGGTGTCACAAAGAAAAACTGGCAGTAGTTTTCACTAAATTAGCTTTCATAAGACAATAGCTGTCCAACAATAATGTTCTTTATTATTGTACTGTATGAAGTACTCAATGAAAAAGCACAAGACAACAGTATTGTTCTAAAGAGCTCCCTCCCTCCCACTCCCCTTCCCTCTGTCCCTCCCTCCCTCCCTCCCTCCCTCCCTCTCTCTCTCTCTCTCTCTCACACACACACACACACACAAAATTCTTGGCACAAGAGGCACAGGTTTGCATAGAAAAATCCCAGATTTAATTCTACCTTCTTCAAAGACGATCCCTCCCTAAATCTTCAATATTCTTGCTGGAAAGTGTGGAGAACAAACTTCTTCACCCTGAACCCCTATGTTGTATTTATAAATGGTGGAAATCTTAATCATATTGGCTTTGGAAAAATTATTGCTTGTGGTACAGAAATAGAAGGATTAATGACCTAGACTGTTTAAGGAAGTCTCCTAGAACTTTGTAAGCAGGTAGATTTGGTTCAGAAATATTCCATTGTTGAAACATAATGAAAAACCCAATTTAATAACTACCTATTAGGGTCTTAGTTCTAGATGTTGTGTGACTGTTTTTTGCTTGCCTAAGACTTATAAACACACGTTTATCAAATACAGATTTTATGCTTTACATTTTATGTTCCCACATTTTCATAAAATAAATTCATATAAAGTGAAACACTGAACCAGTGGAAAAAGGGAGGTTGCAAAGCTTTATTCTTCAGCATTACATCTCTCAAGCCTGTTTTCTTCCCTAATTCACATTCTATGTATGAAAATATTTCTCCATCTTTTCTAGATCTGATTTTCTAATATAATTATGTAATTTGTGTCAGCCGAATCAATTTGCACCCCAATTTTGAGTGCAAATTGAGTATGTGTGCCAAAAGAGATTTCTTTTGCATAAGTGAATTGGTTGAAAATGAACACTCTGACAGTAGTAAAGTTAGTTGAACAACTAAGTTCAGAGAACACAAGAACTTCACATTTCCACCCTGATATTGTCTTACCAATAGCAATAGCAATAGCAGTTACTTATATACCACTTCATAGGGCTTTCAGCCCCCTCTAAGCGGTTTACAGAGTCAGCATATCACCCCCACAGTCTGGGTCCTCATTTCACCCACCTCGGAAGGATGGAAGGCTGAGTCAACCTTGAGCCGGTGAGATTAGAACCGCTGAACTGCAGATAACAGTCAGAACTGCAGATAACAGTCAGAACTTCAGATAACAGTCAGCTGAAGTGGCCTGCAGTACTGTACCCTAACCACTGCGCCACCTCATCTTGTATTGGATCCGGTCTATTGTTAGGATGAAATTGCTGGAGAAAGATTTGTTTTCTGATTCAACACAGCTGTTCTGTGTTATGATTGGTTTCTGGATCTGAAATTTAAATCCAGGTCAAGCACCTATATGTTAAACTCTTGGATCCAAGCAACATGGAGCCTTCATTACATTGGCATCCTTCAGTCTCAAAAGACTATGGTTTCGTGCTCTGGAAAGAGTTCCTAAAACAGCATCTGGTGGACTAAAAAAGGCCAATTCGAGAGTGGCAATCCCTTCCACACCGAGGGCAGATACATTCTGTCCCCTGCCCAGCCCCCCTGATTTCGCTGGTCTGCCTCTTTGCCTCATCCTGCTGAACAAGTGTCTCTTCGACTTGGAGAAGGCCATGCTGCATCTTTAGCCTTCAAGCTGAACGATCAGAGGTCAAGGTTTCCCAGCTGTTAATGTCTATTCCCATGGCCTTTAAATCCCTCTTGCAGATGTCCTTGTATGGCAGCTGTGGCCGCCCTCTGTGGCGCTTACCCTGTTCTAATTCTCCATACAGGAGATCTTTCGGGATCTGACCATCAGCTATTCTCACAACATTACCAAGCCAGGCTTCACCTTACCAATTATTCCAGCATCCATGAACTGAAATCTCTGTACCAGAAAGGCAAGAGAGAAACCTTTCTTACTTTTGAAACTCATACACAAAAGCTCTGACTGAATGCACAAATACAAGCCTCTGTGCACAGAATTAATCACCTCCTGAGAGTTCTCTAAGAGTACCATCAAACATAGGTGTTGCATTTAAATGTAGGCATCATTCTTTGTAATTCTGTTTTAGTCAGAAGAAATGAAGTCAGTCCCAAAGAAGAGAAACATCTGGGGGGAAAAACAAAACTCTTCAAATACACTTGAATAAGCTGCTTCTAATGGCCCTACCTAATTCCTTCTCCTTTCTTTAAATTTTAGAAAAACATGCTTTGTAAAGGTTTCCTTTCTGCATCAAATAATCTGTATCTCTTGTTTAAAACTTAAAAGAGAATAAATCCTCCCCAATTTAATATTCTGCAGATTGACATGCAAGGAAAAAGTGTCCTACAAACTTGAAAGAACTATTTTTCTGAAGAGCTAATTTTGTGGCTGAAAGCATAAACGCCATCTGCCTCGTTTTCTTGGTCCGTAAAATGGAAGTAGTCAAGATGGAGACAGAGTTTATGGAAAATAAAATATTCAGGCTCCCCAGACTTGGTTTACAGATTATTTCCTGTAAGCTTTCAGATCATTTGTATATATTGTAATTATGAATCATAGGATTAGAAGTGATAACTTAAGCTAGAACCCCAAATTATAGTATTCAAAAACAATGGCCATCTTGCCACTGCCTGAACACATCAAGCAAAGAACCCATCACCTTCCTGGGTAATTGGTTTCATTACCCAACTGTTTTTAATTATTGTTGTGGAGTACCAGCAACCAGCAGAGCTAGCAGCAGAGTCAGACAGTGAGGAGGTTGGGGAGGAACATGGGCTAGTCCTGAGGAGTGAGGAAAGCTCAGAAGAGGGCTCTGCACCATAAGCAGAGAAGGAGCTAGACAGCAACGAGGCAGAGGAACAACTGGAGCCTGTTCCCAGCATGTGCATGCACAGAGCTGTCACAAAACAAGAACAATTAAGAAAGCAGGGTTGACTTAGGGGTCAAGCCACACATTGGAGGTGATTGGCCCCTCCCATAGGGAACAAAAGAGGAATGAATGGGAGTGGGCTTTTGCAGGAAACAATTTGTTCATTCGGTCATGTCAAGAGTGAGACTATAAGAGATTTTGTGCCAAGTTTTGCTTTGCCCTGTGTTTGGAATCTAAACAGTTATCTGCCAGCGCTCCAAACGAGAAAAGGTGCATGTGGATTCCTCTGAAAGACTGTTTGCTAAGCCTTGCTTACTATGAATGAAAGGAATTCATAGTCGTGTAAATAAAAGAGGTTCTGTCGGGGACAAGACTTTGCTTCTTGCTTTCTAAGGAAGCCTGGGTCAGAACAATTATTAAAAATATTTTTCAAACTTTCAACTGGAATTTGCCCTCTTTTAACTAAAAACTGTAATTCCATAACCTGAACTATGCATACTAGAGGGCAGGTCTTGTATAAGGTAGCTTTGATATAGGCTATTTACTCTACAAAAGTGATACAGTTCCCTTGTTCAGGCAAAGAGGCAATACAGTCTGTCTTAACAATGCACTTCGTGACACTTCAGAGTCTCAATAGGTTTTAGTCTTCAATCATCCAAATGGGTCTGTGTAGTAGTGAAGCAAGAATGGTCAGCTTCTTACTTGTGATTTGTGCTTCTTCACAAATCAGTGGAAATGAACAAGATCTACATCAGGAAAAATTGATGCATCAAAAAAATTGTACACGCTTCCAAATTGTGTAAGATTCTTCATCAGACAAAGTGGCTCAAACATCAGGTTGAAGAACTTCATCATCATCCAGGCCAAATTAAAACTTGAGATTTAGAATGGAATGGAAACAATCTCCAGTAGGAGTTATAAGATGCATCTCACATCATTGAAAAAAGAACTAGCAGATTCCCTCTCGCCTATTTCTGAAACATGAAGACTAGGCAAAGATCTCAGTTAAACACTGAAATTATGGATGAATTGCTACTGTTGATGACCATAACAAAATGTTCCCACTACAATGATTTTTTTAATATATACACATCAAGGCATTTCATGTTTCAGATAGATAATGTAGCAGCAGGCTATTTTTCTTTCTGAGTGGTCAAACAATTTCCATATTTTTATACACTAAGTATTACATAATGTTTAGAATTTCAGACAAGGTTATTTCTGAACAGAGTTCAGAGTGAATGCCAGAGTTCTTTGATTCCTGATAACTTTTGGATTAAATTCATCTACTCTATATGTGAACTCTATATATGTATGGTTGACATGGTTACTAAATGGATCCAGTTTGCTTTCCTCCCTCAAATGGAAGCTTTCTATTGGAAAATCAAAAAGGCTCCCTGAAGCCTTTTATTCCCCACCCAAAATATTCTTTGAAAAGTCACTCCACTTCAGGAGAACATAAAAAAAAATATTATCTTCAATTGGCCCAGAGATACTTACTGGATTGCACCATTTTAAATAACTTTGTTGGTTTTGAATTTGTTAGGCATTCTGTACAGCTGTTGCCTTCCTTGAATTTTTTTAAAAGATGCTAAATAAATAAACAACCAATGAATCTTTTCTGAGGTCAAATAATCAGTGACAACCAAAAATAATTGGATATCTTATTTGAATTCCTCTCCTCCGGACACCACTACAGGCCACTGTATGCCAAAACAATTATAGATATAGAGACAGTTTTTTCCTCTTTTCCCATCACTTTGCTGAACAGGACTGTCTTATAACTCAGCATATTTACCCATGTAGTATGACTGTATTATTTTATCCTTCTCTGTTCCAGTACCTTCTCTTATTGGTATCATTATTATGATTATTACTACATTGCTGTTTTTCATGTACACTGAGAACTTCTACACCAGAGACAAATTCCTTTTGTGTCTAAGCACAGTTGGCCAATTAAAGATTCTATTCAATGAAGAAACTATTGCCCTTATAATAATAGTGGACTATAAATCCTGGCACAGCTGGATGAAACTGAAACTCCAGAAAATATAGAGGTACTGGTTACATCTTCAAAAGGAAAAAAACAATAAAGACCAGTTGCCTCCTGAAAAAGCACCTTTGGGACAACCATGAGCTGGATGACTGAGAATCTCTATAGACTTAGCTATACAATTTTGAATGAACACCATTTAAGTGGTGTGAGAGTAGGAATGGATTTCCAGAGGGGGGGGGAAATTCAGACTACATGAACCAGGAGCACTATACAGGTGACCCTGAGGAAACAGATAAACCTCCAAGTGCTTCAATGACTCTCTAAAAGCATGCAAATTACCAGCTGTCTACAAGGAATACAAATCCTTCCATTCCCCACTATCCTGTCAGAGCTGAAGAAGCTTCTTGGATGAGAAGCAAAATGTCTTCAAAAGAAGAAAAGAAAAAAACCAAGAAACTCCAGTTGCCTCTTGAAAAAAAACACCTTTGGGACAACCATGACCTGGATGACTGAGAATCTCTACAGACTTTGAGTCCTGGTTCCTTATTCCTATAACTGTAAAACTATCTAGTATAGTTTTACTTGGTCTTTTGCATTATATTTTCTAAAGCCTTCCTTCATGCACACCACAGCCAGTTTTGTTTTTGAAGCAAATTTCTCAGCACAGCTGTTGCTGAAATTATTATTTCCCAAAAAACTCTCAATTCTGTCCCTAGTCACTCTGCTGCAACCTGATCAATTTCTTGGGAACTGCTTTAAATTACTTTCTGCAAAAAACTTATAACTTTTTAATTTATGGTGCTTATTCATAGGAGAATTACACGGTCTACTAAAAAAACATTTTTCTGAGTATTTCACAAACAAAAATTAAACCCATAAAATCTAAAATGAAAAAAAAAAAGAAACATATCTTAAATAAATAATATATTTTGGGGAAACAAATGAAATATAGAGTACGGCTATTTTTAAATGAGCAAGCAAGAATGATTTTTTAAAAAAGAAACACTAAATGTAGAATTCTGACTAAGTAGGAGTAATATTACTGGAAAACTACATCTATGAATCTTGAGTTCTGCTTTGTTGAACTGAAACATAGACCAGGAAGAGAAAATTTCATACCTGTAGCTAGAGTACAATCACAGAGGAAGAAAAAATAACTACATTGGTAATAATCCTGGTATTATGTGCCATCAAGTCATTTTCGACTCTTAATGTCCACACAGATAGATCTTCTGCCTGGAAGGCTGATATATATATGTATGTATGTATGTATGTATGTATGTATGTATGTATGTATGTATGTATGTATGTATGTATGTATAGTACCATTATTATCAATCAATGCTCCAAAGAAAAAGAAAGTTGTTGGCATGAAGTACAGCTACATTAAAGGAAACAATCCATGTTATGCTTAATTCTGACTCTTTCAATAACCTCTTCATTCTTAATCTGTCACAACAATAGAAAGAGTCATATGAGGTTGATCAAAATTATTATCAAATTGCAGGTGTAAGGAAACAGCATTTCGGATTCTCAAATCATTTAAGTAGATAATGCCGAAAGTCTTTTGGAGCACAGAAGATATTCTTTTGGATGTAACTTTATAGAGAAGGCAACATGGCTGGAAATTCAGAGGAACTTTGGGGGGGGGGGTCTGGAAGGGTGACACATTGCATTGCATCGCATTGCAGTTTTCTTCCTTCTTCTGGGATCAGTTTCAATAGGTGTTGATTGAGAAAGAGATCGAACCCAAGTTGATCTTTTTATAGGATTCCACAGTGCTCCACACTTTCCATGTTCCTATTTAATATCAATCATTGGTTTACATCATCTATTAACATGGGGTCAGAAGATATCAATCTGCAGGCTTTCAGCTTTATATCCTTATGCCAGGGTCAATATGTGATGGAGGGATTGTCAAATACCTGGACTTTATTAGGTTTTGTATAAGGAGTAACTAGCTTAGATTCATTCCTAGAAACATGTGCAGTTTTGGATTCAAGGACTTTTCATTTACAAGTAGTTTTCAACATTAGATCTCGATGGATTTACACTTTTTCAAATAGAGCATGTGTATAATTTGGGGGGAGGGGCTCCTGGATCCTAAGTCCTTGCTCCTTTTTGAGGAATTTGATATGCAGAACCCTTGGGCAAGTCTTCTCAGTGATGGCTTCTGCTCTATGGAATAGATATCCAGTACTTCTCTATGTTATTAGGATTCCAAAGCTCTGTGATTTGGGACTATATTCTGAGATGCAGAGTTTTACCTTTCCCCATGGATGATGTTGCCATGGAATGTTAGTTGATGTTCATGTGTAGAGATCCTTATTTCTGGGTTCTTATAGCTACTAAGATCTTTAGTGGCATAAAAACCTTAACAAATAAACCCATAAATTCCTTTCTATATTATGATTCCATGCTTTGGAATCCAAGCCAGCAAAAGATTGATCAAGAAGTTCAACAATTTTCTTCTAATGATCCATTACTCTTCGGTGACGCCAGTGCTTCTTTCAGCACACTCATGTCTGGAGTCATCAGCATTCACATGAGGCAGCATAGCACAGTTCTTCACCATGCAGCGCATGTACTTTGTGGATTCAGCAGTGGGCTTGAATATAAAGAAAAACGCACCTGATCTCCAGCTCCTGTTTTATCCCAGTTGCACCAGAACTGCCAACAGCTGTGCTGGCTGTCAGCATGCTCATTAAGTGGATGGAGCTACATACAAGCAATCTATGATAAATAATTCACTTTGTTTACATTTTTACTGAGGTATGTCCTCATCCAGTATTTGTGTCAACAAAAATATTGAGAGGCTGCAACCGCCTCTAAACAGAGTGTTATTGTGTATATTTACTTCTGTGAGTCATCTCTGTATTAGAACATAAATATAAATCTGCCAAATTAAATAATTTAATGAAACAAATATCCAAAATCAATACCCACATGACAGTGTTGTTTTTGCAATATTGGGGTTGCCTTTGACTCAATTTTGAGTTCTGGAAACTGTCTAGATTAATCCCAGCAGTTTTCTTTGCCAGGTTTCCCAGAAGTGGTTTGCCATTGCCTCTTTGCTAGAGCTGAGAGAATTTGACTGGCTCAAAACCACCCAGCAGCTTCATGCCCAAGGTGTGGGCAGAGGGTTGGACTTGAAGACCTCAAGGTCACTTGGTTGATTCTATGAAGAAAGCTTACATTCTTACACTGGAGCAGGAAGTTTTCTCCTGATTGGAAGAAAACATGAGGTATTTTTAACTAAGGGAAAAGGTCTCAAGTGAAGATTTTTCAGATCCATTTCTAACTTCTTATCCAAAAGTTGCCATATTCTGAATGTTATAGGAGCTTATCTTAGTTTAAAAAGAACTCTCCAAATACATAATATAGATAATCCTCAACTTTTAACCACAAATGAACCAGAAATTATGGTCATAAGTAATTTTGTGTGTCAAGAAATCAGCTCTTGTGACCATCTTAGCTCAAAAACTGCAACACTGGCACCTCTGTGGGTTGTTAAACAACAGTACAGGTTGTTAAGCAGAGCTTGAGGTACCTATGAATGGGAGACGTAATGTGGACCCAGGCCTGCATTGCAGGCTTCTTCCTCGCCCTGTCACATATCAATCCACTTACCTCTTCCAAAGATTGCCTTTCTGAAAGAGCACCCAACCAATGAGATGCACAGTTTTCCTACAGAGGCTGCCTTGAATCATCCCAGAAGCAGGCACCATCCTGAAAGCAGACATCATTATTGTGATCTCTCAAAAGGCTGCAAGTCTAGAAGCTTGGCATTTAGACATGTCAACCATCAACATAGGCATAAACATTTACACAGCATTAATAAAAGACAGTAAACAGTTTAAAAAGAAAATAAGTGACCAGAACACCTCCTTGCCAATAATCAATACCCAGGTAAGCAATGATTAACACAAGAATTAACACCAGACAAATAATCAAGCAGTAAACGACAGCCTAATCAAGAAACTACCAAGGAGAAAACAACATTCCTACCAATACTGACAGAACAAATGACTATATCAACAGGTAACAAACTGCACACCCACTAGCACTGATGGTCTTACTGAGTCAAGTAATGAAATGTCTGCAAGCAAACAACCAAGCTGAGATGTCAGAATTCCACAAGACATATGTAGAACCTAAAAAACTGAGGAAATTTACATTTTTTTAAAAAGGAACCTAACCTAATACAAAACATCCTAGCATTTTTCTAATTTTATCTGAATATTTTATCTGAACAAATACATTACTCCACACCCTTACTTAAAAAGTCTTTGTAATTTTCAATCTTTTATTTTACAGTTGCAGCACAGAAAACAAAATATAATCCACAGGATGAATTCTTTTTCATTGAAATACAATTAAACTGTGTGTGTGTGTGTGTGTGTGTGTGTGTGTGTGTGTGTGTGAGAGAGAGAGAGAGAGAGAGAGAGAGAGAGAGAGAGAGAGAGAGAGAGAGAGAGAGAGAGAGAGAGAGAGAGAGAGAGAGAGAGAGTGTTTGACTAATGAAACAAATTATTTTTAATATGACTTACTTATAAGGTATTTCTCCATATAACAATTTTATAGTTTCTTTTTCATTTTGCTATAGTACTATGTCCTATAAGCTACTATAGCACTATATTGTGTTTTTCACATTCCAGTAAAAAAAGAAAAATATCCACTTAGGGAACCTTATTTTGCACAAACCCAAAAGCAGTTAGTGAAAAATAATTTAGTATTTCTTTCCTGAAAACAATGTAACACTTGTGGTATTTAGAATCCCAATCTCCTGTTTTTTCTTAAAATAGGCTAAAGCAAATTTCCATCTTGTCATTTACTACTTATCACATTACATATTCCATTTTGTAAGTGAATTATTAAGGACTTCTTTTATTTTTAAGCAGTCATGATTTTTTTCTTATTTGTCTACTGAATGTGATCTTAACATTCACAAACAACTGGCAAAATTAGACTAGAATAAATTTTATACATGGTCCCTAAGAGGAATATTATTTTTCCCCAGTATAGCTGACATTATTTACTTGTGGGAGAAAATAGTAGTCTCAGGTACCCAAGGGACAGCACAGAATGGTAATTAAATCTGGCAGTTCTATTTTCCGAGGAAGTGATAACTGTTGTTTTTCTTTACTACTTTCCCAAACCGAATCCTGACTAAAGTTTGATGCTTTCTGGATGTATTGGGCATAAATTACAAAGAATTGTTAGCCAGCATGTGGGAATTGTAGTCCCAATAATTACAGGGCACCAGTTTGGTGAAGTCTCCCGTAGATGTACACTTTGTTCTGGATGATATGAAGAGCACTAACGAATTGTTATTCTATGTCTTCGTGGTTTTGACTTTTCATCTGCTGCAATATTTCTTGGAATCAGTGTGTGAGTTCTCAGTGTGACAGACCATGGTGTTGATCATGTCTAGTATGTTGACTATAGAAATTCCAGGTTTTAGATTTTATCATTTGGTCAACATTTTACAACTAGTACAATTGAACACTTCATTATTATTATTTTACAATCGCCGTCTGTCCAAGGTTATTGAGAATTTTTCCTCATTTTCCTTCAGGATTTTCTAAAAATAGTCTCATCTTGGAATGAAAGACACAAACTCTTCTTGCTTTGAAATTGTAGGTGTGTGGCTGCAGATCAAGATGGAACAATGAACTGTATTTGGAACAATGTGTCCTTATAAAAAGTGTTGCCAGTGTTTTAAATATGATATCTTGTTCTTGCATTGTACTGAAATGCTAATATTAGAAATATTTTCCTTTCATGAATCATTTTTATTAACAAGAGACACGTTAGAGAGTTTTGTCACAGTTATACATGGAAAAATTATTTCCAAGGTTATAATTTTTATTCTCTCTCTTTATTGGAATTTGAGATTTACTTTTCGCCCCCAAACTTGGTTTTCAAATTAAACATGGAAAACCAAGGGTTCTTCAGGCAACTGAAGAGATGATTGTACACTGAAAGTCAGGATATTCACATATACATTTTGCTACTATTAAATAATACTAATTAAATAAATACAACAACATTATATTCTTTGAATAAGAGTTTCTTCAAATTTCTCTCATCCACTGAAATAATTAAAAAGCAGATACTCTTTCATTAAATTGAATGAGAACTGGTAAGAAAAATTCATGAGATTATGCTCAGTTAAATCCTCAAATGGATGGATGGATGGATGGATGGATGGATGGATTGATCGATGATAGATGATGGATGGATGGATGGATGGATAAATAGATATATGATACAGACAGATATACAGATGATATGACACGCAAATTCGTGAAGCGTTCCATATTTTTAAGTTGTGTTTTATTATTTTTCTTTGTTCACATTTTGTTTTGTTTTTTGATACTGCACCCCCCTCCCTTGTGATTGTAAGCCGCCCTGAGTCCCCTCAGGGAAAAGGGCGGCCTATAAATCTTAATAAATGAAATGAAAAAAAATGAAATGAAAAAATGATAAATAGATAGATGTTATATAGGAGAGAGAAAGAAGAGAGAAGAGAGCTGAGAGAAGAGAGAAGAGAGAAGAGAGAAGAGAGAAGAGAGAAGAGAGAAGAGAGAGAGAGAGAGAGAGAGAGAGAGAGAGAATATGTTTATTCCTTTGTGAAAGATTGACTTTTGGAAACTGCCTGGATGAGAGTTTTGGAAGTGGTTTGCCATTGTCTATTTTGTAGGACTGAGAGAGAATGACTGCCCCAAGGTAGTCTTCATGCCTAAGGCAGGGTTACAACTCACTGTTTCCTAGTTTCTTACCTGGAGCTTCAAACTGCTACGCCAAACTGGCTGTCAGTATAATATACGACTGTGGGTAAAAGTAGGAGTGAAACATAATTATATTTTTAAACCAGGTTTTTAGAAAAAGATCAGCTTTTTAGAGAAGCACATGCTTTAATAGTTATTTAAATCACAGCTGCCGTCTGGCTCAGAACCTTTTCTATTTGAGCCATAAATCATTCATTTTCATTTGAAATCCATTCCTTACTGGTGCTGCAGAGTAGCCCTCAAAATAAGGTGTTTGGCCAGAGATTATTTTTATGGAAAAACAAAGGATTGTCTGAATTGGTTAAGATTTCATGTGAGCCAGCTTTTAAACTACACTATTTATGATGGCTATGAATGCTCACCTGGCAGCCTATTCCTCTGATGGTTAAGATACATCTTGATTAAACATGTTCTAGTTTTAATTAGCATTGTGACCTTTTCTGCCTTATTAGTGCAACTTATTAATTTGTAGCTAAAGGATTCATCCGCTGTTTACAGAGAGGGCAATAATTCACCCTTTTCAAAAGAACCTACCTTTCTGATCAAAAACCTGGTCCAAACAAATCCTTACAGATGGGGTGATATTTCTGTTATGAGCAGTATAAATCTGCTTGATCCTTTTTCTTCCATCTGTTTTTTCTTAAATAAATAGCTATTTTAAATAGGTAGGTAGGAAGGTAGAGGTAGAGGTAGAGAGTTAGAGAGGTAGAGAGGTAGAGAGATGAGAGAGAGAGAGAGAGAGAGAGAGAGAGGTAGGTAGGCAGGCAGACAGACAGACAGACAGATATATTGATATGGGCATTTGTGTTGCCATTTATGATATGATCTTTCAGAAGGTATATCAGAAAATGTTTCCTTTATTTGAGCCAGTGAGCTTTGGGAAGCGGGTGACTGCAGTTGTTTTCTACCAACAGCTCTCCAGTGTTAAGAAGAGAGGAAGAGAAGGTGAATGACAATGAATATACATGTCCCAGGATAATGTTGCAGGTTCCAATTTGGGTTGGTTACTGGGATCAAAGGTTTAGTCTTTTGAGCTTTCAGACTCATGCTGGAGTCTTCTTAAGCATGCGTGTAGGCTCTAGAACTTCTCTCTGCTTGAAGTTCCCTGAGGATGGGCTCCAGCACAAATCTGAAAGCTCGGAAGACTAAACCTCTAGCCCAGGTGCTGACCCAGATTGGATCCCGTAGGAAGAGAAAGTCTTCAAATGCATCCCTGAGATGGTTGTGTCTTAAACATTACAATCTTCTTCTTGGAATGGCTTTCTTTGCTGCTTGCACCAGATTAGCACTTTAATTCTACCTGGTAAAATAGCAATAGCACTTACAGTAGATTTATGTACCACTTCACAGTACTTCACAGTCCTCTAAGTGGTTTACAGAGTCATCCTATTGCCCCCAACAATCTGGATCCTCATTTTACCAACCTTGGAAGGATGGAAGGCTGAGTCAACCTTGAGCCAGAGAGATTTGAACTGTCAAATTGAAGGCAGTTGGCAGATGTTCCATAAAGAAGAGGCTACATTTTTACATAAGGTTATATTAAAAAGGCACTTTTTTGTGGCTCCAACAAATGGGTTCTGCCTACCCATCCTCTTGAGCTGGGTGGATGTAATAAAAGAAAGACGGTCCTTTAAAATACCATGGAATGAACAAAATAAGTGATTGCTGTACAATAACAATATTGAATTAGTTATTTTCTTTTTACTGGTGATTTTCTCTTCTAGAGCAATGTTGTCCTTGAGATGTTAAAACTAAAGAAACATAGCAGCTAACAATTTAAAGGTCCCTTAAGAAATATAAAGCTGATTTGAATACAGAATAGATTAAATCACTGCAGAATGAGCTCAGTTATCCAAAATATATTAAGGTTGCTTTTGAACGCACATTAATCATATTTTGGTATAGCAAAGCGTATGGCACTCCTACTCTCACCTTTGTGCCAACTGCTGATGACTTTGCTTGATTGCTGGACAGACAATACACACATTTTCTTATATCAACTTTGTTTCTCAACTCTTTCAGACCGAGAAAAAACAGAAGTGAGTGGACAACTCACTTGAATGGTTAGGAAAAGGAATAGCACCAGACATTCTTGGTGGTAATCACTTCTGATACATAGAGCCCAGGAAAAACAATTGTCTTTTGAGTTGACACCAGTCATAATATGGCAAAGAATTCTGACATGCAAAGAGCTAATATTAATTTCTTTATTTTGGGGTCTGAACCAAACATCTTGAAACTATTTCTAGCCAAGTGAACCTACTCTCCTGAAAGGACTTCTGAACAGGTAGGCATGGATAACGTTTAAACAGATAAGGACAATGTCATTTCATCACAACTTAGACAATGTGTAACATGCTAAGAAAGTATCAAAAAGTAATCCACGGGGTTTTGGAAGAATGAGATGACAGACTTACTTTTGTCTTACCATTTTTCACACAACATTTTTAGTCTTAGATGAAAATGATTACATGCCAGGGCAAGAGCCACAAAATAACAGTTGCTGCTGGGGATGATGTTGATAAAGTGAATCAGAGAGAGTTTTTAGTCATTTATATATGATGACGAATAAAGTGGAATGACTTATATTTCAACCGCAAGCAGTTTGACCGAGATGGGCAGCAGCATTCTCGTGGTAACATGGAACACATTTCTATTTTATTTATTAATCCAATTTATACAGCGATCCATCTCTCCAAGGAAATTCTGGGCAGTGAACAAAATAATAATAGAACATGCCAGTAAATAGTAAGAAGAGCCCAAATCAAGGCCCAAAACCATCTCAATAATCACAAATCATGCCAATTCATACCAGAGTTGTCAACTTATGCTCATTGACCTGAGAAAGCAATAAGTCTTCACAGTCTTCTGAAAAACTGATAGAGTCAGGGACAAATCATAACTTAAAGTGTGGGTGTCAAACTCACCATGTCACATTGCTATCACATGATGTATCACATTTTTATCCCTTCGTGGAACTGGGTTGAGCATGGTCTGTGGGTGACGCATCCGGCCCGTGGGCCACCAGTTTGATACCCATGTTTAAGGGGAAGGCATTTCATATTGCCGAATTGGAGATTGATGATAGATGATGGATGGAAAGAAAGAAAGAAAGAAAGAAAGAAAGAAAGAAAGAAAGAAAGAAAGAAAGAAAGAAAGAAAGAAAGAAAGAAAGAAAAGAAAGAAAGAAAGAAATTATTGTGGCCCGTCGGCCGCTGGTCCTTCTAGCAGCTGAATCAGATGTGGAGGTGGCATGGGAATCAAGGCCAGCATCAAGGCAACGTGAGAGCTCTGAGGGGGAAGAGGAAATGGAGCTGTCAGTGATAGAGACAGAGGCAGAGCCTGGGCCATCCATCAGCCCTCAGATGAAGAGTCAACCTCCTCCAGTTCTGATGAGGAAGAGGAGGAACAGCTGGGTCTAGTACCTGATGCGCAGATGCTCAGAAGGCAGAGGAGAGGAGAGCAATGGAAATCTATGGGCCGATCCTTGAGATGGAAGAGCCACCGCTGCTAGTGCCACCCCATCCTAGGTCTGGTGATAAAAGTCAGGGGCAGAGATGAAAAGGTTTGGAGACAACTATTCATCTCCCTGCCAGAGAGACTTGTTAGCCTGCTGTGAGAGAAAGACTTTTTGTCGGAGCTTCTGGCACTCCTAATAAAGGAAACATTTATTTAACTACAGAAGGTTTGTTATATTTGGTAGCTGGGTCAGAAAAGAAACAGATGTGTCAAAGGCCAATAAAAGCTCTAAGGAGGACCATGGATACGATACCTAGGTGGCAAGTCTTACATTAAGATGATTGACATAATCCTCACTTTATGCAGGTATTTTCCTTATCTATTCCTATCCAGAAGAGATCGAGTCACTCTAAAGAGGGTCACTGGGCTCTATCTGTGGATGCAAGAAAGATGGAGAAATAGGTGTATTTCATCATCTTTATTGCCGCAAGGTGTGTCCCAATAAAGGCTCTTATCTGTGCTCAGATTCATAGCCTATTTTCCTCTACCTGTATTCAGATTCATTGTTTTTTTTCCTCTTTCATTTTCAGAAAGAAGAAACATCAACAATGTTATTTATATCGTATGCCCACAGAATACCATTATACCTGGCTGAGCTGTTTTGAGATCCTTTGGGAGATCTTTCTAGATATGTATCTATTGTTTCTTTATTTGTTAGTTTTTCTCCTTTTGGCTTGAATGGCAGTGGCTGTGGGATCCACACTTAGAGAATAAATCATTTTGTGCATATGTACAAGAACCCATTTTGTGCATGGGCAATAGAAGGACTGCATTTAACTGATTTAAATATAATACAATATTCGGACTCAATTTTATTATATTTCAAAAATAACAAATGGTAACCTACTTTGTTATCATTAAAATCTAGTGCATAATTTAGACCAGGGGTGTCAAACTCGTGGACCGTGGACCGGATTCATCACATGCTGCCCCCCCCCCCAGTTTAGCAAAGGGGGGGAAGTTGTAATACATCACGTAACAATGACATGATTCAACTTTGACACCCTGATCTAGACAGTAACTTGATTATGTTTTGTGGCATTTCCAATCTACTTCTGAAAATAAAATACACTCTATTTTTTCACTGCAGTTTATAGATATTGTTCTGCATAAAATGTCACAACTAGGTTATATATGTCTTACTGAAGACAATTGGATTGTCACAGTTCTAAATATCTTTCTTTTTAAGACATGGAGACTTACCAAAGAGACATCATAACCATTTGACATTATGTTACTATATTAGGTATTTTTATTTAAATGAAGTTCATATCAGTACTTGCAAGAGTAAAACATTTTTTAATTTATTTATTTATTCAATTTACGTAACCACCCATCTCACTTTTATGTGACACTAAAGAACTTACAATAAAACAAATAAAAACACAAAAATACATAATATAAACAAAAATAAAAACACTTAGCTGTATGATATAACCCATATAACTGATGCCATTTTCGCATCTTGCATCCATTTTAATAGATGGAATCTAACCCATCTTGGGTTAGACTTGGACACAAAGTCAGATTTTCAAGGCTAAGAGGAACAAGACCAATCTAATCTCAGAGGGAACTGTCATTTCCCCCCTCAATCTTCCCTTTATACTTCCCGGGTTTGGGTTGATGCTCAGGACCCTGGACAGCATCCCAAAGTTCTGGGTAGCTGGTGATGTATTTTAAGGGAGATACAGATTAATGTCAGGGTTCCAAATAGCATCTGAAATTAAATCAGAGTCCAAGGCAAAAGTTTCCTCAAAGTTCCAATTTATTAAAAGAGCCATGTTGGCACATCTGGGAAAACTCGGATCTGAAAGCTTCCAGTTGAAAGTTCAAGATCCTGCCCCAACACCCATAAGTCCACCACATGGTCCAACCTTCCACTGCCATGAAGACAGAGTCCACCCATCCAGTTCTGACGAGTTGCAGAGACAAAGGATGACCTTGAGTTTCTAAGACGAATGTTATTATGGCTACATATCACCCAACTCCGTATAATCCTCCCTCCCATTTCCCCACAATAGAAAATAAATAGTAGAAAGTGTGGCAGGCCCGAAGTCCAAAAGAAAAGATGGCTTGCAGGCCTGACAGTAACAATGTTCCAAAGAGTGGGTGCCATAGCAGAAAAGGCTCTCCTCCTGAACTCTACCAGATAACATGGTATCTGAATGGTACCCTTCCTGCCAGATTGGGTAGCATAGATAGAAACAACTGGGGAGAGAATTGAAATCCACATGTCTTAAAGTTATCAAGTCTGAGAAACATTGCTCTTGGGCCATGCTGGCAAACCTATGGCAAGTGTGCTACAGGTGGCATGCGGAGCCCACTCTGTGGACATGCAAGCCGTTGTACAGCTAAGCTCCACCACACAGGCCCGTGCACCTCCCACCAGCCAGCTGGTTTTCATGTCTCTGCCGTGAATGCAGGAGATGGGTGTGCATGCAAGGGAGTCCCCCCGCCACTCCATTTTTTTGTGCCAAGAGGCTTCAGGGAGGGCCTCCAGAGCCTGGGGAAGGTTGGCTTCCCCCTGGAGGCTTGAGGAAAGCCCCCGGAGCCTGGTGAGGGCGAAAACGGCATGTGTTTTTTTCACATGCACATGCACCAGGGAGACATGTGCACATGCGTGGGGGAGTGTTGAGTGCACATATACAGGGAGGCAGGATGCATTGCATTGTGGGTGTGGGCACGCATACTATCATGCACACAGGATTTCAGCACATGAGGACAAAAAGGTTAGCCATCACTGCTCTAAGTGAACCTCAAAACTGTTCCCACCCAGGAGGCTCTGGGTCACCTGGAACAGGGCAACTATCTGCAGATGCATTAAGGACTTCAACCCACTACTACCATCACCACTGCCACCATCCTGATCCTAAGTTAGGCCCTAATAGCATCCTTGTTCTTCCTTTTTTCTTACGTTGTTGTGATAAGCACAGTAACACATTGTAAAAAAATAATTTATTTCAAATATCTGGTGTGTATTATACCATCATGAATCATGAAAACAAAGGCTGGCAGATTATGTCCAATTGAGAACGTATGCTCCCATTCATTTATGTTTCCTGCAAGAATAAATTTGATTTTTCATGGTAGAACTGGATTAATTCTTAAATTCACTTGAATCTCATATTTAAGGATGTCCTCTATAGAATGTTGAAGCTCATAAAATGAGGCCATGGTATTGCTTTCATATTCTTTTAAACATTGGAAGGCAGTGTTGAAAAAACATTAGGATCCAGACATCATGAAATGTAAAATAAAATATTTATTATATAGCATATAAAATAGCTGAGCTGCAGCTGACAAGTTTCCCAAGTATTCTTTTGAAAAAGTTGTGTGGGTGTATCAAATGAAAGCTTATAATATCAGACGTTAGTCAGACCAAAAGCATAGTCTAGCATTTTGTTGTAAAAAATTATTGATAGGGATTGTAATCAATTCAGACACCAATTAAAATGAAATTTGTTACCATGCATGGGAGACTGCAGTGAACAATTTGTGCCATGTGTGTTCAAGTACAATGTCCTTCTCCCTTCTATGTTTGTATGAATGTGGATAACAGAATAACAAAGTTGGAAGACAAATCTTCTAGTCCAACACCCTGACCAAGTAGGAAAGCACATAGCATTTCAGACAAATGGTTGTCCAGTTTCTTCTGAAAAACCGATGACTTGGTTTCTGATTCTTGGTTGATTGTAGATCATAACAGAATAACAGAGTTGGGAGGGACTTTGGAGGTCTTCTAGTCTAACCCCTCCTCATCAGGAAACCTTATAGCATTTCAGATAAATGATTTTTCAATCTCTTCTTTAAAACTACCAGTGTTGAAGCACCCACAACTTCTGGAGGCAAGTCTCTCCACTGCTTAGTTGTTCTAACTGTCAGGAAATGTCTCCTTAATTCTAGGTTGCTTCCCTCCTTGATTAGTTTTCATTCATTATTTCTTGTCCTGCCTTCAGGTACTTTGGAGAATAAGTTGACCAATTTTTTGTAGCAGCCCCTTAGATATTGGAACTCTGCTATCACATCGCCCGTAGTCCTTCTTTTCTTTAGATTAGACATACCCAATTCCTGCAACCATTCTTTACATGGTTTAGAGTCCAGTCCCCTATTTATCTTAGTTGCTTTGGTACTGAAGCCTAACTTAACCATTTTTGCCTACATGCATTTTTCAAGCCTCTTTTAAATATTTCTTCAGGTTTCAGCCACACAGAGCTGAAAGTGCAAACTTTCTACCATTTCCCATAATCCCCAGTCCAATTTCTGATTATTTAAGGCAAAAGGAGCAGGCGGCAGCAGAAGATGAGATGATTAGATAGTGTCATTGACACAACAGATATGAATTTGGGCAAACTTTGGGAGACAGTGGAGGCTGGATGATGGTGGTGGCATGCTATGGTTCATAGGGCTGCAAAGAGTCAACACAACTGAGCGACTGAACAACAACAACAAATTTCAGATTGTGTTATGCTAATACCCTTCTTAGTTACTCTTGTCTTTTGACACCCTCGCGTAAAAGCATTGAATTGGCCTGAAGAGAAAGCTAGAAGCTTACAGTTGATTTCTAACTTAACCTTCTGAAAAGCCAGATCCTCTGCTACCTGTTGTTATCTGTCCTGTTGTTTAGTACATGGCTTTCTTCCTCAGGGTTCCTTCAGTTCTTTTGCCAAGCAGCACAATATTCATCTCCATGCCAGCCACTTTTGAAAACTGAGTCAATTTGTTGCCTACTTCATGATCCTTTCCTGCTCTGTATGTCACGCCTGCAACCATCTTTTCTTTTGGGTCTTTGGCCTGCCATACTTTCTATTATTCTGCTATGCATTTTCTATTGTGGGAAAATGGGAGGGGGGATTGTAAGGAGTCACATGCTATGTAGTCACAACAAAATTCTTTCCAGAAAGCCAAGGTCATCCTTTGTCTCTGCACCTCTGGATCTGATCAGAATTAGATGGGTGGAACTGCCAGCATGGCACTGGGAGATTGGACCGTGTGATAGATTTGTGGGGGCAAGACCTTGAACTTTCAACTGGGTGGGCAAACTTGGGAAGCTTTCAGATTTGGGTTTTCCCAGATGTGCTAACATTGCTCTCTTAATAAATTGGAACTTTGAGCAATACTTTGCCTTGGACTCTGATTTACTTTTGGAGGCTATTTGGAACCCTGACACTGTAGCTGCCTCGCTTCTTGATTTTCAGTTTCTGTGGTAGCTTTGCTTCAGGAAAGTCTGCAGAGTGTGCGGATACATCAGGGATCCCCAAACTTGGCAACTTTAAGACTTGTGAATTTCAACTCCCAGAATTCTAGGAGTTGAAGTCCACAAGTCTTAAAGTTGCCAAGTTTGAAGACTTCTGGTATACATGGATGTTTCCCCAAAGACTAGAGTGCAGTTGTGACTGCATGACCAAAGTCTGTCCCTTTTTGAATGTGATGCAGTTGCTCATGATTTTTATAAAAAGGGAGAGAAGAGCTTTAATAACTCAGTCACAACTGCTCTCCTTACTTTTTTTAACCTCCTCCTACAGATGCCCTTGCTCTGCTCATTGACAACATCATCTGTAGACTTGAAAGAAAAACCTTTCACATACTCACTTTGTCTATTATGTGCTTAATTTCAAAAACCAAATGCATCAGCTCATAGATGATCTAGGACAGCTAGGAATTTTCTGAATGTCTCTGGGTCTCTAATCTTGTCTCTGAGATGGCCAAGGGCCCTAATGATGAGAAGAAGAAAAACTTCATACCTAGCAACACGTGTTGCCACACAATGGCAACTTCCCATCTTGGACTTTTTTTGGACCTTCCCAGAACTATTCGCACTTTAAACCAATCAATTTTTATGCGCAATTTATAATTTCTTTCTTTTCTTTCACCTTTTTCTTCTGTCTTTGTATGGGTTATGCTTGAGGTACGCTTGAGATGGATGAATGTCCCACTTTTTTATGATCATATTGTTGTAATTTTGTGTTTTTAACTTCTTACGTGGGGACTGTTTGGGGGAGTGTATGAGTATGCGTGATTCGGAGGACCTGCCGGGAGTTGCGGGGGCCACGGGGGTGGTTGAGGGGACCAGAGACACGGGAGAGGGTCGGGGTATTGCGGTCGTAACAGGGAGGGGCAGATACGGCGGGGACTTTAGGGCAGGCCATTACCGGGGAAGGAGGGTTCGCTACATTACAGAGATCCCTCCTTCCGGCCCTAGGAGTCCCACTCCAAGACCAGATGGCGCAAGTAGTCAGGACCCTGGTCTCAGGCTGTTGTCGCTAAATGCCAGGTCTGTTGTACATAAAGCTCCTCTCGTCCGGGACTTAATTTTAGACGAGAGGGCAGACCTGGCATGTATTACTGAGACCTGGCTGGGCCCAGAGGGAGGAGTCCCCCTTGTAGAGCTGTGCCCAGAAGGATTTCAGGTGCTGCATCAGCCGAGAGCCCAGGGAAGGGGTGGGGGTGTGGCCGCTGTTATCCGAGAGTCGTTAGTTCCTCGTAGGGTCCCTGCTCCGGAGATTGTCGGGTGTGAGTCTTTGCTGTTAAAGTTGGACCTCAAGGGTCAAGTGGGTCTGCTGCTAACGTACCTGCCTCCCAACAGCGTTGCAGCAGCCCTCCCCTCGCTCCTCGAGTCGGTAGCCGAGCTGGCAATTGAGTTCCCTAGGTTGATGGTCCTGGGGGACTTTAATTTGCCGTCGCTCGGTGAAAACTCTGATGGGGCGCAGGAGTTCATGGCTTCCATGACAGCCATGGGCTTGACCCAAGTAATTCGGGGCCCAACCCATTCAGCGGGACACATGCTTGACCTCGTATTTCTCTCGGAGCAGTGGATTTGTGATCTTGGTCTGAGGGGGAGTGACATCATACCCCTGTCGTGGTCAGACCATTGCCTACTGAGGCTCGACTTCCGGAGGCCAAACCCCCACTGTAGGGAGGAGGAACCGACCAGGTGGTTCCGCCCCAGGCGTCTTATGGAGCCAGTAAGGTTCCAGACAGAGCTTGGGGTTATTCCTGACTCTTTCGCCCACAATCCGGTGGAGACTCTGGCTGCTGCGTGGCACTCGGCAGCGTCGGAGGCCCTCGACCGGATTGCGCCACTGCGGCTCCTCCGAGGCGGCGGATCCCGGAGACCCCCTTGGTTCACCGAGGAACTCCGGGAGATGAAGCGCCGGAGGAGATGCCTAGAGCACCGTTGGAGGTCCGATAAGTCCGAATCGAACCGGGCAATGGTAACCACCTGCACCAGGGAATACACCAGGGCACTTAGGGCAGCAAAAAGATCGCACATAGCCACCCTGGTAGCATCCGCTGAGTCCCGCCCAGCCGCCCTGTTTAGGATAACCCGCTCCCTATTGAACAAAAGGGAGGCGGGGGAACCCTTGCAGGGCAGAGCTGAAGAATATGCCCAATTCTTAGCGGACAAAATTGCTCGGTTTCGGTCGGACTTGGACTCCACCCCCGCAGTTCCAGCCGAGGCGCAGGGGGACCAAGTAGAACAGCTCTGGGTTGAGTTTCAAGACGTTACCCCCGGGGATGTGGACAAGGCCATGAGAGCTGTAAGTACTTCCACCTGCGTTCTGGATCCGTGTCCCTCATGGCTGGTTACTAACTGCAGTGAGGTGACACGAGGCTGGATCCAGGCGGTTGTGACCGCCTCCCTTCGGGAGGGGAACTTCCCCGCCGCACTGAAAGCGGCGGTGGTGAGACCCCTCCTGAAGAAACCATCCTTGGATCCAGCTGTTCTTAATAGCTATCGTCCAGTCTCCAACCTTCCCTTCCTGGGGAAGGTTGTTGAGAAGGTGGTGGCCTTCCAGCTCCAACGGTCCTTGGAGGAAGCAAACTACCTAGACCCCTTCCAGTCAGGCTTCAGGCCCGGTTACAGCACAGAAACCGCTTTGGTCGCATTGATGGATGATCTCTGGAGAGCCAGAGATGAAGGACGTTCCTCCATCCTGGTCCTCCTTGACCTCTCAGCGGCTTTCGATACCATCGACCATGGTATCCTTCTGCGACGACTGCGGGAGGTGGGAGTGGGAGGCACCGTGTTACGGTGGTTCTCCTCCTACCTCTCGGACAGGTCGCAGTCGGTGTTAGTGGGGGGGCAGAGATCGTCCCCTAGGCCCCTAAATTATGGGGTGCCTCAGGGTTCGGTCTTATCCCCCCTACTATTCAACATCTACATGAAACCGCTGGGAGAGATCATCCGCAGGCACGGGATTAGATACCATCAATATGCGGACGATACTCAATTGTATCTGTCCGCCCCGTGCCAAATCAATGAAGCGGTTGACGTGATGAGCCGGGGTCTTGAGGCCGTTATGGACTGGATGAGGGTGAACAAGCTTGTGCTCAACCCAGAAAAGACCGAGTGGCTATTGTGTTTCCCTCCCAAAGATTTGGCTATTATTCCACCACTCAGGCTGGGGGGTCAAATTTTATACCCCTCAGAGAGGGTTCGCAACTTGGGAGTCCTCCTGGATCCACAGCTGTCATTTGACCACCACTTAACGGCTGTGACCAGGGGGGCATTCGCCCAGGTTCGCCTGGTGCGCCAGTTGCGACCCTACCTGAATCGGGAGGCTCTCACAACAGTCACTCGGGCCCTTGTGACCTCTAGGCTGGAATACTGCAATGTGCTCTACATGGGGCTGCCCTTGAGGAGCATCCGGCGACTTCAGCTAGTGCAGAATGCAGCCGCGCGAGTGATTGCGGGTGCACCCCGATTCACCCGCATAACACCTATCCTCCGCGAGCTGCGCTGGCTACCTGTTGATCTCCGGATGCGCTTCAAGGTGCTATTAATCACCCATAAAGCCCTACATGGCAGTGGATCTGGATACTTGAGAGACCGCCTTCTGCCAATTACATCCCTACGACCGATAAGATCTCATAGATTAGGCCTCCTCCGTATTCCATCGGCCAGCCAGTGTCGGCTGGCAACTACAAGGAGGAGGGCCTTCTCAGCAGTAGCCCCGACCCTTTGGAACGAGCTCCCCGTGGAGATTCGTACCCTCTCCACCGTCCAGGCCTTCCGCATAGCCTTGAAGAACTGGCTCGCCCGTCAGGCCTGGGGATAGGATAGTTACCCGCCCGAATGATGAGTGTTTGTTGTTTGCTATTTTATTACATGTTTTGTCCTACTGTCTGTATTCCCCTTTCCCAGTTTTTGTGTGAGCCGCCCTGAGTCCCCTCAGGGAAAAGGGCGGCCTACAAATTCTAATAAAATTCTAAATTCTAAAATTCCAAATGCCAGTGGGAAGCTCACAATAGAAACAAAACATGGTCACTTCTTCAGCCACAAAAATCCAAGAGGCTCATTGCTTCTCATAACGCACATCTAGCACAAAAACTTTTCTTTATCTACCTATCCATAGTAGACTTCCCATATCTAAGTGCATCCTCCAGACACCCAATATTTACCCATGTCCAGTAGCCATAGGAGGCAATAAGCACAAAAATTGCAGGAAAATGCTGATGTCACTAGCAACATTGGTCTTTACCACTCATCACAGCCATTAGTGGTGATCCCATATAATATTTCCAATTGATTTATTTATTTAGCATATGGCAATATTTTCAATATAAAAAGTTTATATTTGAAGAAATATGTTCTTGCTTTAACTGTGGGCTCTCCAATGGTATCTGATAGATCATTGGGTGGCAGGAATAGTGCTATGGTTCACCTCCAATCAGATAGGATCAGGACTTCATGATGTGACTGGTGGTGTGTCCCGCCAGAAACCAATGGAGCTGGCAGCAGATTCGGACAGTGAGGAGGTTGGGGAAGAACATGGGCCAGTGCTGAAGTCTGGGGAAGGTTCTGACGAGGGCGCTGTGTTGGAGGCAGAGAGGGGACCAGAGACGTATGCCAGCTATCAGCTGGCTTCAGAGGCAGACTTCAGTGAGGCAGACGAACAGCTGGAGTCTGTTCCCAGTGTGTGCATGTACAGAGTTGCCAGATGAAGGGAACAACTAAAGAACAGGGGTTGACTTGGGAGTAAGACCATAGGTGGATGATGAATGGCCCCTCCCAGAGGAAATAAAAGAAGAGTGAAAGGGGAGTGGAGTTTGCAGGAGATAATTAGTTCACTTAATTGCTTTGTGGCTCTCCAAGAATCCTTGACAGGTTTTCCAGATAGTGGCCTGTCAGCTCTCCAAGCCAGATAAGCTCTGTGACTGTAAATCCTCCTTTGAAAGACTTTGCTGGATGTGAATGGGCAGAATTCACAGTAAATTAATAAAAGGGTTTTTTGTCAGAACCAGGAGTTTACTTCATGCTCTTGGGAAGCCTAGGTCAGAACACTTGGTTCACCTCTGCAGTAGTCTGGGATATTCTAATAGGTTTACTTTAACAAAAGTCTAATTCACTAAAGGGCTTTTCTTTCTCTTTCCCATTGATTTTCAGTGACTTGCCCAGAAATATTTCTAAAATATTTTTTAATCTTGAAGAGTACCATTAAGAGGTTTATGGCTTGCAAGCAGCTTGCAGTTGCTTATCATGGGCTGAGAAAATCATGAAAAGTATCCATGCTTGTAAATTCAATAAAAATTGCATAAAGAAAGAATTAATTGTAATTGTAATATTGGTATCATGTATTTCCTTCAAGATAATGCATATATGATTTTTATTCCCTGCATTCTGTGCTCATAATCATATTCTGGAACTGACAAAAAGCAATTGGAAGAAGTTCAGCTGGTAGATTTCATAACTATGGGTTTAGGGAGGTGGGGAAAAATATTCAACCTTTTCTTGGCATTCTAGTCAGCTATGCTGCTGGCTCAGCCTGAGAACACTTGTAGTCCAACATTTCAGCAATTACAAGATATGGAGCACCCTTATTCCTTCTCTGAAAATCCAAGGACACTTTTTCCAGGATCAGCTGCTTTTGTTCTTATAGGTTCATATGATTGTCTCCTCTAATGCTCTTCAGAAGGTATTATTTTATTTACACACTTATTTACAAATATGCCGCTTCAGCACAGGAGTATTCACTGTGTAAGTTTTTATCAAACATGAGTGTTAGCAATTTTCAGGTTTGCTACTTATAATTAGTCCATCAGCAGAATATTTATGAAGAATTAAAGCAAGAGTAGACTTTAACTGCTTAGATGATTGTAGTGCTTCGTGATGTCTTTTGTTCAAAAGCAGATGCCTATGCGTGCTACACCGTATGTGAAGTACTGTGCTCTGATGTACTCTACATGTTTGATGATAGGAAATCAAATATGTTTTTTTTGAACCACTTCCAATCAGATACCTCCATTGGAACCTTTAGGCATTGCATACTGAGCAAAAAAGTAAACTGCGTCAATGCCATAAATTGCAAAGTATCACTGGGAATAAAACATAATGCAATATGAATAAAACACATTGCCTGGCTGAAAAACTTGATGCTATGTTCAGCTATTCAGGATGACATTTCTTTATTTCTTAGTAAAATAGTAGTAAAATAGTCTTTCTTTCTTTCTTTCTTTCTTCCTTCCTTCCTTCTTTCCTTCCTTCCTTCATTCCATTTCACTCTCAGTAAAAATATAAATACATAATAATACATAGAAAAAACATTAGTTGTCCAACTCCAATAGTCTCCGGAGGAACATGGAAGAACAATTTCAATGATCTCTTCGTGTAAATAGAAAGATTAAAAGTTGTTTTCAAATTCAATATTAGTTCCATTTATTATGCATTTTAAGAAAAGAACACTTAATCAGAAAAGGAAAAAACTTCTATGTGAGGAAAATTCAATCATAATCAAATCTGATCCTATAAATAATTCATTGCATATTTTGTAACCAAAGTAAATATAGTATTTTTTACATTCCAAAGAGGAAATGAGTTTCATGAAAGGCCTTGTTATTTTGCAATCTTCCATATCCTGTGCCCCATCACTGCATATTTCTTTTTCCTATTGGGTTAAATGTCAACTGTTTTGTCCAGCTATGGGGATGAAAAAAGGTACATGATCGATATTGTGTGCCTTTCATGCATGTGTTTATCTAGGGATGTGTATGTTATGGGGTTTAGGGAGAACTTCATCAGCCCAAAAGGACTCCCTACCATAAAGGAATTCAGTGAAAAGGAACAAATTTATGAAACTCTGCATGCTATCAGTGAAGTCACAATTTATTTTCATATCCTTTGTCTCTGTATGCAAGCAATTAAAACTGAACTGAATACACCCTTCTATTTACAAACAATCCTTATAATGATTTGAAGTTAGAATAGAATAAATAGAATAGAATAGAATAGAATAGAATAGAATAGAATAGAATAGAATAGAATAGAATAGAATAGAATAACAGATGTAGGGTTTCCTGACTAGGCAGAGGGTTGGACTAGAAGACCGCCAAGGTTTCTTCCAACTCTGTTATTCTGTATTTTTTATTATTTGCCTTCCCTTAAAAAAATGAACCAGATAGGAAATATTTGAAAAGCTAGATTAATTGGTTCTTTATATAAAGAACCTCTTATATTATTGTTCTTCAATATACATAGTAGATATAGATATTTATATTTATATGTTTCTATCAACTCTATTTAAAATATATTTTAAAATAAATAGATATGTTATGCATACACACACTCATCTGTGTGTGTGTGTGTGTGTGTGTGTCTTTCTCTCTCTACATACACACACACACACACACACACACACACACACACGTGCGGTGAGGATTATGGCTGGTGAGGCACAGTGGTGGGTTTCAAATATTTTTACACTTGTGGACTTCAACTCCCAGAATTCCACAGCCAGGCATGCTCAGTTCCATTTTAAAATGACAACATTTGTTTTTCTCCTTTGCAAAAAAGTTTCCTTCATTCTTTTTCTTCTCCCTCCCCCTCCTTCCTCCCTCTCTACCTCCTTCCCCCCTCTCTCAAACAGACACAAACACAGAAGTTGGATTGTATATAATTTCCAATGGCTTGAAAGCAGCTCCTCTGCCATACCCCCCCCCCAATTCCCCTGCTGCCTTCCCCCACCATTGCAAATGTAGCCTGCTGTCTGGGTGGGAAATGCCTGAAATGCAATAAAGCCCACCCACCCATTCACCTCCTGCTTGCAGGCTGGGGTGAGAGAAGAGGCATAGAAGCTGATCTGAGCCTTTGATTGCAGGCGGAGCCACGTTGCCTTTTCAAACTTGTAATCAGTGAATCTGGGCTTATATAGTTGTGTGTGTGTGTGTGTGTGTGTGTGTGTGTGTGTGTGTTTGAAAAGGCAACGTGGCTCTGCCTGCAATCAAACTACACTTGGGGAGGCATCTACACTTGAGAATGAAATTTGAATTCCTCCCCCTCCCTCCGACCCACACGTACCTTTTCCAGCTGTTTCAGAGAGGATTTCAACTCTGCTCTTGCCTGTCATCATAAAAAGAAAAAAAATGTAAAAGGAAAAAGGCGAGAGCTGAGGTCAGGCTGAGCTAGTTGCTGCCAGAGTCACTGTGGATGATTCTGCTTAACTGTTTAAAAAAGCCTCTAAAAAAGCGCCCTCTACAGGATGATGCAGGAGAACGACATGACTCACCTACGTCAGGATTTTTTAAGCTTTTAACCCTTGCTTAACTCTGTTTGAGTGATTATAAAATGCCTAAAGTCAGACTAGATGAGGCACGTCGTTCTCCTGCCTCCTCCTGTAGAGGGCGCTTTTTTAGAGGCTTTTTAAAACAGTTAAGCACTAAGCAGAGTCATCCACGGTGACTCTGACAGCAACTAGCTCAGCCTGAACTCAGCTCTTGCTGAGGTGGTGCAGTGGTTAAATGCAGCACTGCAGGCTACCTCAGCTGACTGCAGTTCTGCAGTTCGGCTGTTCAAATCTTACCGGCTCAGGGTTGACTCAGCCTTCCATCCTTCCGAGGTGGGTAAAAAGAGGACCCGGATTGTTGTTGGGGGCAATATGCTGACTCTGTAAAACGCTTAGAGAGGGCTGAAAGCTTTATGAAGTGGTATATAAGTCTAACTGCTATTGCTATTGCTATTGCTATTGCTATTGCTATTGCCTTTTTCCTTTTACATTTTTTTTCTTTTCATGATGACAGTGGTGAGGCTCTGCCTCTCCTGCCTCCCCTGACTGCACGGCCCTGATACACACACACACACACACACACACACACACACACACACACACACCTAGATATATAATATCTAAGCCCCTGAAAGAAATCTTTTATATATAAAATGAGGATGAAAAAGTAACTGAGCAAGCAGTTTGGTTTCACTTAGCAACTCCTTTGTTTAATGACTTAGTTGCCAGTCCCAACTACGGTTGCTAAACAATTTGAACATATCTGGGTGGCTTTGGGCCAGTCTGCCTCTTTCATCCCTAGGAAACAGACAAACCACTTCCAAAATATTACCGGTAAAATTACAGAGACTTGTCAGGAAGTCTCCAGGAGTCAACACTGTCTCAAAGGCACAACAACAACCATAAAAACAGTAATAAAAAAAAAACCCAAAAGGCATATTGTCCTTTTTCTTAAAATGCAAAGCCCAAGATCACTCAGGAGGTATAGGAAAAGGTTTGGTTCTTCCATGTATAGCCATGAAGAGCATTCCCAGAAATTGTCTAATATTTTGAAATATTTCTTTCTCTACAGTATTCACATATAGCCCCTCATACTTCACTCAAAGTTCTTTCAGTGCCAGAGAATGATATGTTTCTTTTCCTAGGGCTGATCAGGAGTATATTTTGGTGGTGTGTGTGTGTAGGGAGGGAGGAGGGGAAGGCAGCTTTTTCTTCTGGTTCCAATTGTCTACCTTGTGCTTGTTTGATCTGGTGTTGTTCTAACAAGGGGATTTTTCATGCTGAACATTTCTGCTTTTGCTGTAAGCTAACCGGAATATATCAGTCCTATTCTGGCACACAATACGCTTGAGTATATCAATAATAAATAAAATGGCAGCAGCAGAAACAACAGGTAAAAATGTTATGCCTGAACAAATATCAGCGTAAAAGGGCTATAGAGCAGCAGGCCCTAACCTTTTCAGCACCAGGGACTTGTTTCATGGAAGACAATTTTTCCACAGACCAGGGTTTCAGTTTCATTTACTGGCCCATTGCTCAACTGTGTTTTTAATAGGCTGGGGCAGGGGTGGGTTTCTAGCGGTTCGGACTGGTTCGGCCAAATAGGTAGTAACTCGGCTGGCCATGCCCCTTAACTGATTGGCACTGCCATCTTGTTTTTTGCTTCTGCGCATGCACAGAAGCAATTTTTTTACTACTGCACATGCAGTGTAAAAAATTGTAGGAGGACTTCCATATATTGTCCTCCTATGTTACTTTCCATTTCTTACAACTCTTTTCTGACACATTAAAACCAATCAGTTAAGGAGGAATACATACACCACTGTTTCATGTTTTTAAACTAATAGGACTGTTACCACCTGGGTACACTGTGGTGGCACAGTGGTTGGAATGCAGTATTGCAGGCCAACTCTGCTCACAGCCAGGAGTTCGATCCTGACTGGCTCAAAGTTGATTCAGCCTTCCATCTTGCTGAGGTTGGTAAAATAAGGACCCAGATTGTTGTGGGCCTTATGCCAATGTTGTAAACTGTCCAGAGAGTGCTTCAAAGCACTGTGGGTTGGTATATAAGTCTAAGCACTATTGCTATTTGCTCTGTAGATTTTTTTTTTAAGTACACCAGGGTAAAATATCTGTTTTTGTTATACAACAGCCTTGTATTTCATATAATATAAAATAACTGTGAGAAACACAATTATTAAACACATACAGTACTGTAAATTGCCATACCAGATGAAGTTGGTAATATATAGTTATCATTATAATTATTATCATTATTTTTAGTTGATTGCAAGCTGTGATAAGGTAATTGGCATTATTTTGATATATGAAAATAATAAATGGAACAGAAATAGATGTCAAATAAATGTCTATCTGTTGTTGCTGCTTTTGAATTGGTGCCTGTACCTCTATTTCATTTCTTTTGTTCAATTCCATTTTTCCTAGATTTTTTCTGAGAAAAAATCCTGGGGTGAAAGAAGCAGAAAGGAAGATCAGTGAGGTAAACCAGTGTTAGTTAATTTGTTGAGCATGGAGAAGAATTTTCAAAGCTATTCAGTATCTTCCCACAAATTGGCTGCAACAATGGGTATGGCCTAGAGGTGGGTTGCTCCCAGTTTAGCCCAAATCAGGTGAACTGGTAGTGGTGACGGCAAGAGACTCTACCCACCCACCCGGATGCTCTGCACATGCACAGAAGCGTCACACGCACGAGCGAACCAGTCGTTAAAAAATTAGAAACCCACCACTAGTATGGCCAACCAGAAAATCAGGAACCAGAGAGCAAATAGATGCGGGTCTCCATTCTTACTCCTTCTAACATCTACAATGCTTGGTCCACCTATAGTGTTTCTGAATAGGAATACATACTTCTCAGCAAGGCATCCGTTGCCATCTCCTGCTTATTTTATTTCTAACAATGCCTTTCGAGCCTACAGGGGGTATATCAATTTCCTCCTGAGTTTTCTGCCTCAAATATATCAGCATGCAGTCCACTTCGTAATAATGATTTTTTTTCAATAATGATCATGTTTCTCTTTTTAGCAAAAATGCCTTTGTAGCTTAAGATCTCCTTGATTTTCTCAGGCACCTTTAAAAAATTTTTCCATTTTATTCATATTACAATATTAAAAGAGGGGAAAAATAGCATGATTTATTTTTTTCTTCCCTTCCCTTCCAGAAAGAAAGAGTTGTAATAATGAGCAGAAATTATCAGTACTTTGGAATACATTGTTTAAAAACAGTTTAGTGATTCATCAACTGGGGCACTATTCCCCAGCTCCTGGGGAGACACAAATGACAACATTTATGTTCCACTAGTTGCTCAGAGCATAGACATAGTTGAAGTAGCCTCCACGTTGAAGCAGTGGGTAAAGGAAGGAGTGACAACATTTATAATAAGGTAATAGCAGTGGGGAATAGAGGAAAACTTAACAGTTATCATGTTACCTGATCCATAAAACAAACATTTGTTATCAAGTGCAAACTGAGACTCAACAAAAGATTAACGTATTTAAAACCACATAAGGCCTTTGGCTAGTTTGTTAAATTTCATATTTGTAAAAATGTCATTAATGTCCACATTTTAAACAAATATGACTGGATGCAATCCACACTTGTAATAGGTTAATATTATAATCTTAGCTAAAGTATTGACAATATTGATACATTTTCATTTCATTTTTCCTCCCTCCCTGTTGCAAATGCATTGTTCCTATTCCTTTATTTCTTAAAAACTATCTTTCCCTTTTTTAAGGGCCAAATAGTTATATTATCAGTTGACTAGCTGTTGATCTACACCTGACTAATATCTTCAAGCAGCCTAGATCTTTACATCCGTTTCACAGCCTGTTAGGAATATAATCTAACAGTTGGGTTGGCAATATATAAATCATGTAACAATGCTATACCTGTTTCTTTAAATCATGCTGTAAATGTGATTGGTTGCTGTTACCTCAATCTGCCATAAGATGGAGTCAGAACCACTGTTAGATGCTGATCTGATCTAAGTGTTTGGAAGCTGGCTGTTAGAGATGCCGTAAAGTGACCAGTGTGAGCTATTGTAAGTTTTGCAACTGCTAGAAAACTTTGTGTGTCAAACTGTTTCTATGATACTGGACTATGTTATTTGGATTATCCCTTAACTGAAAGATGTTGTTGACTGACTGTCTTAACCGTGTATGACTTGGACTGTTTGATGGACTCTGATATCTCTATTTCCACAAAAGTAAAAGCCTATTTAAACTGCAGTGTCTCTGTATGCTGGTTTGTGTGTTCTCCAACATCGCTCTCATAACGCTTCTCTGAACGCACTTGCTCTCCCAATGGGGAGCTTACCTAACACAGCCAAAGGCTTAGCTTCGTGATGGCGAACGTATGGTATACATGCGGAAGTGGAGTGCAGAACCATCACTCTGGGCACACCAGCCATTCCCCGTTGCTCTTCTGGGTTCCAGTGCCTCAGCCAGCTGGTCTTCAGAGGCGCATGCATGCCAGAAACTGGAAGACCAGTTGACGGGCGCACATGTGCACAGCAGAAACCAGAAGCTCAACTTCCCACCACATGCTTGCCTGCCTGGGAACTGTTCTTCTCATTTCCGGCAGTCCCCTCGCACACACTCGATGCCGAAAAGGTTCACCAACAATGGTTTATCTGAACCATGGCTTAGGTATCTTTTACATTTAGTTTTTAGTTAAGTAGCCTCCCTAGGTCTAGTGAAGATAAGGGATATCAAAATCAAATTTGAACTTCTAGATGTTACAGCATAGAAAATTGTGATTTGGAAATACTCTTTATGGACTCCAAGAAAAGTTAATACCTAGCATTCAGAGCATATGAAATGGAGTTTTTTCTTGAAATAGTCAACATTATTTAAAACTGTTTGTAGTAATTCTGAATTGGATCTGGGGAAAATGATTTATTGCATTTTGAGATTAGAATTGGTCAAATATATGTACCTCATTGTTGACATCAACATCAAATGGCCTTGGCTATTGTGGTACACACATAAAATTTCCCAAAGGCATTCCTTTATTTTAAATCAGTAAAAAATGAGACTCATATGAGACTCTGAAAGAAATATGAAATCTTGAATGTGGTTATAAAATGTGCTTTGGGATGAGTTCTACATTTAGGTAAGGAAAAAAAATGCACAGGTATAGCGTAGGTAGTACCTGGCTCAATAGTGGTAATTGTGACAGGGATCTTGGAGTCTTAGTGGACAATGAAGAAACCATCGTTAGATCCAGCCATCTTAAACAACTTTCGTCCTGTCTCCAACCTTCCCTTTATCGGGAAGGTTGTTGAGAAGGTGGTGGCCTTTCAGCTTCAACGGGCCTTGGAGGAAGCTAGCTATCTTGACCCCTTCCAGTCCGGCTTCAGACCTGGTTACAGCACAGAAACCGCTTTGGTCGCATTGACCGATGATCTCTGGAGGGCCAGAGATGGAGGCTATGCGTCCATCCTGGTTCTCCTTGACCTCTCAGCGGCTTTCGATACCATCGACCATGGTATCCTTCTGCGACGACTGCGGGAGGTGGGAGTGGGAGGCACTGTTCTGCGGTGGTTCTCCTCCTACCTCTCGGACAGGTCGCAGTCGGTGTTGGTCGGGGGGCAGAGATCGTCCCTGAGGCCCCTAACATGTGGGGTACCTCAGGGTTCGGTCCTATCCCCCCTACTATTTAACATATACATGAAACCGCTGGGCGAGATCATTCGGAGGCACGGGATAAAATACCATCAATATGCGGACGATACGCAATTGTATCTGTCCGCCCCGTGCCAACTCAATGAAGCGGTGGACGTGATGAACCAGGGTTTGGAGGCCGTTAGGAACTGGATGAGTGCTAACAAACTGGTACTCAACCCGGATAAGACCGAGTGGCTGTTGTGTTTCCCCCCCAATAATTTGGCTAATATACCAACGCTTAGGCTGGGGGGTCAAATTTTATACCCCTCAGATAGGGTCCGCAACTTAGGAGTCCTCCTGGACCCACAGCTGACTTTCGATCACCAGCTGTCAGCTGTGACCAGGGGGGCATTTGCCCAGGTTCGCCTGGTCCGCCAGTTGCGGCCCTACCTAGACCGGGGGGCTCTCACAACAGTCACTCGAGCCCTTGTGATCTCTAGACTGGAATACTGCAATGGGCTCTACATGGGGTTGCCCCTGAAGTGCATCCGGCGACTGCAGCTAGTCCAAAATGCAGCCGCGCGAGTGATAGTGGGCGCACCGCGGTTCGCCCACGTTACACCTGTCCTCCGCGAGCTGCATTGGCTGCCTGTTGGTCTCCGGGTGCGCTTCAGGATACTGATGACCATCTTTAAAGCACTCCATGGTAGCGGGTCTGGGTACTTGAGAGACCGCCTTCTGCCGATTACCTCCCTAAATCGACCAATTAGATCGCACAGACTGGGCCTCCTCCGAATTCCATCTGCCAGTCAATGTCGACTGGCGACCACACGGAGGAGAGCCTTTTCTGTTGCCGCCCCGACCCTGTGGAACGAGCTCCCCATGGAGATCCGTACCCTCACCACTATCCAGACCTTCCGCGCAGCCCTCAAGATCTGGCTCTCCCAGCAGGCCTGGGGATAGGTTTCCAATTACCCGCCCGAGTGTTTGATCGCTGAATGAAAGTTGTGTTTTATTATTTTTTCTTTGTGCACATATTGTTTTGTTTTTGACCTTGCACCCCCCTCCCCTGTGGTTGTAAGCCGCCCTGAGTCCCCTCAGGGAAAAGGGCGGCATATAAATCCCAATAAAACCTTAAAATCCCAATAAACCAATCACTTAAATATGACCCAGCAGTGTACTGCAGCTACCAAAAAAGTTAACACAGTCCTAGGCTGAATTAACAGGGATAGAATCAAAATCACATGAAGTGTCAGTACTGATTTATAATGCAATGTTAAGACCACATTTGGAATACTGCATCCAGTTTTGGTTGCTACAATGTAAAAAATATGTTGAGATTCTAGAAGGAGTGCAGAGAAGAGCAATAAAGATAATTTAGGGGACTGGAAGCTAAAACATATAAAGAATGGTTGCTGGAATTGAGTATGTCTAGTTTACTGAAAAGAAGGACTAGGAGTGACATGATAGCAGTGTTCCAATATCTAAGGAGTTACCATAAAGAAGAAGGGGTCAATTTATTCTCCAAAGCACCAGAAGGCAGGAGAAGAAGCAATGGATGGAAACAAATGAAGGAGAGAAGCAACCTAGAACTGAGGAGAAATTTCCTGACAATTGGAACAATTAATCTGTGGAACAACTTGCCTCCAGAAGTTGTAGATGCTCCAACACTAGTGGTTTTTAAGAAGAGATTGAACAATCATTTATCTGAAAATGATATAGGGTTTTCTGCTGAGGAGGGGTTGGACTAGAAGACCTCCAAGATCCCTTCCAACTCTGTTATTCTGTTATGATATACAATCTGCCAAGAATCAGAAAGTGAGTTATCGGAATGTAGATGTTAATTCAGAATCCTACGATTTATGTATCTTGAGGTTGATTTATAAACATACACAAACATACAACAACAAAAAAACTCTACTTGTTATATTGAAGTAGTTTTAATGATTAATGATATGGCTTCTAAAATGATAAAATACATTAATGATAACAAGATGACATTCACCCACACAAATTGGAAGCTCATCATAGTTGCTTATTTCTTAATTCTCCACAGGCTTACAAGAAGCCAATGATATAAATAAAGAAAACAGTTGTATATATGTATAGTGATATCAAAAGAAACTGAGAATTTGCTTGAGGGGGTAATACAGATAAAAAGAACACAAAGAACCAGTAGGAGAGAAATGAACATGTATATCCAGAAAAGCAGATTACTTATGAAATTCAATTCCTTAAGATCAGTTAATGTCAATGTATTGGACTAAAATCGGTGTTGGGGAATTTAAAAGGATTTTATTTGGAACCAGAGAAAAGGAAGCCAAAGGAGTTCTGAGTGAATAGCTATCTAGATGAAAGGAAGAAAAAAATGATTGTAGGCTTAAGTGAGGTGTTCATGAGCTAAAAATCAGAAAGAACAGTAGATGTATCAGGATGTTAGCTAATTTAGCAACATTGGTACATTGTTTAGGCCAGAGGATGGCAAGCAGGTACCCTCAATCATTTCCTTTAATGTTCATCATTTTCCCTGTTCCTTTTTAACAAACACACACACACTTTGTCTATCTGCTCTGCTTGCCAGACAACCATCCATTTGTGTGTCCACCATAACAGCTATTAATTACATCTATCCATCTATCACATAGATGTAATGGATAGATAGACAGACAGACCAGCAAACAGCAAGTATCTCAGAAAGAACTCCTCTGTGATGGAATGCATTGAGGAGGTAGATCCCCAGGAGGGAGGGGCTGCATTCCAGAGGAGTAAGAGGCAACTCAGCTCAGATATCAAGTGTGAGAGAAAGAGGGTGAAGACATATCCTCCCTATTAATGTATTATAGATGCAGATAGTAGAGTCTGCAGTCTGGCAAGATTTTGTTTCATACATGTAACACAATAAAGAATTCAGTTTGGTAGAATCAAGTATTATTCTTGGTTTTGTGCTTATATGTTGTTTTGTATCTCACCTTTATTATTTTTAAAACAATTCAAGATGCTGAATATACCCAATACTCCTTATTCCCCTCCCTCCCCACACACAATAGCAATACTGTAAGGTGGGTTGGGCTGAGGGACAGAGGAACTAGGCCAAAGTCACCCATCTGACTTTCATATCTAAGGTAGGACTAGAACTCACAGTCTTGCAATTACTAACCTGGTGCCTTAGCCACCGGATTAAAGAAAAGGCAAGGAAGAGGGGGAGTGCATTCTATTACTATAACATTAGAATAAAGGCAGTGCTAGTATTTGTGGTTTTACTTTTTTGAAGTAAAACTGGCAATTCATATAACATTGGACACCTACAAGAAGAACTAGTGGGGTGGCGGGAAAGATATAGTATATATCTTTATATATGTAGTATACTACTATACTACATATATAAAGATATATACTATATCTTTCCCGCCACCCCACTATGATACAGCTAACAATATGAAAATGCCCAGGGGTGGGTTGCTGCCGGCATTATGCCGGTTCAGCATGCAAAAAATTTAGGCGTGCATTTGCACCAGCGGTGGGTTTCAGGCGGTTCGCGGCGGTCCCTGCGAACCGGTTGGTCGGCGAATCCAGAAGTAAGTAACTTCCAGGAACACCGAAGGATCCGCCTGCCCGCCCGCGTTTCTTACCCGGTTTTGATGAGTTCTGCGCTTCCACGCATGCGCAGAACGCATACAGCGCCTGCGTGATCCTTCAGGAGCAGCTGGAGCATCGCACAGGCGCTAGTACGCATGCGTGCACTGCGTGCGTGCACGAGGACGCCGCCGGCCCCACCCCTGATTTGTACCTTAAAAGGTCTGTGCGTGTGCAAAATGTTTAAAAAGGGGAAAAATACATTTTTGCAATGAAAATTGTTCTGTGCATGCTCAGAACTGAAAATCAAGATGGTGGCACTGTAGGAGAACTAGTTCAGGGGCGTGACAGGCCCGAATCGCTGCCGGTTCTAGTGACCCAGGCCGCCAAGTTACTACCGGTTCAGCCAAACTGGTCTGAATCAGTAGGAACCCAACTCTGGAAATGCCTCTTAAATAGAATGATTGTTTGGGGACAACTGCCTCAACTTTGGCATGTTTGTTTCAAAATAAGTGCCACTTTCTGTAGCACTTCCATTTTACAACTCTACAGAAGCAGTTTGAAACATAACATTTGCGCTATGGCTCATGGCCATAACTGTTGGTGCCTTTGGCAGTTGCTTAAGTCTCTTATCTGTGCATGTCATCTCCAATATTGGCAGGGCATTTTAACATTGGCCGTAACATGAAAAAAAGAAATAAGACTAGCCTTACTGAATAGGTCAGCCCATTGCCAAAGTCTAGGTGCCTAGCTTTTTATAAATATTTTATTCCAGGTGGTCAAATTTACAACCTTATAATGTAAAACACAATGGGCTTGTTATTTTAGTAGAACAGATACAATGGTTGACAGGGGGAAAAAGTACTATCCAAGCTAATTAAGAACTTGTTAAGTCTGTCAGGAAAGCAAACTGATTAGGTCATTGCAGTTCATGTTTTAATAATCTAATCTGTAGAAGGAAGTCATAATTACTCTTCTGAAATAAGATGAGGTGGACTTTTGTCCTCCAGCCAATAAAGTAGAGTAATCCCATTGCATTAATTGGATTATATTCTTGAGCCTGCCATGCATTTCTTAGCTTTAGATCAGATTGTTTTCAGTAGGAAATTATAAAGACATCCTGGAAACTAGAATAGGAGGTGATTTTTTTTTAACAGATTAGCAAAAATATTAACATGAGTAGCTTAAAAATACAAATGTGAATATTCTGAGGATATACTCAAAAAGACATTTAGTTTTGGAAACTGCATAAACAATCATTTGATATTATCTTCTGAAACATCCCAAGAGTACTTTGTAATGTATTAGGAAGCTGAAATATTAAAGTACTACAATTGTCTTTCAAAGTGAAAAAAAAAACTTTTAAATCTATATGAAAAGAAAAAAAATTAGCAAAAGTGTCATATTGAATGCTAGGGAGAGAGAGAAAGAGAGAGAGGCAGACAGAGACAGACGGAGAATAATAAACAATTTTCCTTCCTATTTCTACTACTTTGCAGAGCTAATTATATAAAAATCAGTGAAATCTTACAGAGCCACATTTACATTTTAATAACTATGGATAATTCTGGCAAATAAATTCAAATCTGGCAATAGCTAAGACCAGGACAGATGAAGAAAGAGACAGAGGAGCTAATTCTAGCTGCATTGAAATACTGGCAAGAACTGCCACTTGCCTGCAAGCAAGAACTTGTGGTCAGGCCACAACATTGGCAAAGTAATAAAAATAAAGAAGTTATGCTCTGGGACTTCAGAATTAAAACTGACAGGCACCTGCTTTATAATGTCCCAAACTTAACCACTGTCAATAAGAAAGGCAAAAAAAAAAAAGTCTGGATAGTGGACATTGCTGTACCTGAAAACAGCTAAAAAGAAAAGAGAGAGTAGGAGAAAATCTGCAAATAGAAGTAGAATGAATGTGATAAAAGAAATCAAAGATAGCACCAATAGTAATAGGTACCTTGGGTGCAATCCCCATATTTCTAGAGCACCATTTGAAGCCCATCTGCATTGACAAAATCATCCTCTGTTAATTGCAAAAGGCACCTTTAATTGGAATAGTTTACAACTTGCGATGATATCTTTAACACCATCAAACATCTGCCTATCCTGGGAACTTGGGAAACATGCCAAATCCAGTCTAAAAATCTAGCTGACCATGAGACCAACTGTAAGAAACTAAGTTATGCTTAGGACAATTTATTTATTTTTATCAATTTTGCATGTTTACTGTACTGCAATTCATATACATTCTACTGATGTTATCTTACCACCTCTATATCATTGGTAAATTATTATCATCAACATGTCTTTCTATCAGTAGACAGAATCAAGACATTTGGACTTGTCCGTACTTAATTCTAATTCTAAACTGTTGGTTGTTGTTTTTTTAAAAAACCCACTTTAATTATTTATTGTCACTCTGTTCAACATTTTGAGTCAAACAGTGGATCCCCTTGTGTACTGCAGTTTCCAACTTTGTGCTTTTAACATTGGTTTCTCCTTCAATTTTCAACATTTTCACAAGTTTCAAGCTTTTCTGGCCCTGTAGCTGTCCAGCTCTGCCAAATCCCTAATGCCTCCATCCGTCGCTATTGGATGAAAGCTATTTTTATCTAATTTGACTTTTTTCTATTTTTAAATCAGTTTTCTGGGTATTAATACGCTGGCCATCTGCTAGGGAATTGACATACCAACTTGTCAAAAAAAAAAAAAAAGCTGCAACAGCAAACCCAGTAGGAGTTACCACTTACAATTCTAGAAGTTTCTGTACCAATGCATATAATGTGGAAAACAAACAGGGAGTAACCTGAAACTAGATGGTAGGAGCTATGGAAAAGAAACAGGGGTACCTAACCTAGTAGAACAAATATATCATAGACACCATTGAATCTTGGTGGGATGACGCACAGATCTGGAATATAACCTTGGAGGCTACAATTTATGTACAAAGAATAGAAAAAAGGAGATACACTGTGCATAAAACAACCATATGCCTACACATAAATTCAAAACTCAGAGTATAGAAATCATGTTGCGAATATTTAGGTAAGAATAAAAGAAGAGAGAAACAACTGTGGTGTTTTTTTATTATTATTATTTTAGACCATCTGGTGAGGCAGAAGCTGAGGACTTTCTGTGTCAGATAAATACAGTTTCAGATAGGCCTGCAATAATGCCAGTGGGAGATTTCAACTACTGTGTTGGAAATGTAACTCTGCCAAAACTTAGAGGTCTCCAATATTCTTCACCTCTATTGCTGACAATTTCATTTGTCAGAATGTGAAAGACAAAGCAAGATAATCTTCTATTCTGAACTTAATCCTAACTGGCAGAAAGGAATTGGTTGAAAATGTGCAGATTATTCGAACTTTGAGACCATGTGTCAATGTTATCATTGAATTCATATTAGCAAAGGCAGGAATAGAAAGAATAGAGAATATTCAGAGTTGTTTACTGGATTTCAGAAGAGCAGATTTTGATGAATTCATAATCAAGGAAGGTTAGTCATACCCTAATGGTTTGGTTATTCTGAAAGAGAGATGTTTCTGGGAATCTAAAGATCAGAATTAGCTGAAGCTTGCAAGAAATGCCCTTCTCCATCCCTAAGCCTGATTTGGATATGTCAGAAACCAAAGGAAATAATACAAAGATGCACTATGAGAAGAAAAGGGTGAATTGCGTTTAGTTGATCCTGAGGAGGTAGAACATCAGTGGTGGGATTCAGCCAGTTCGCACTTATTCAGGAGAAGTGGTTGTTAACTTTTTAAGCAGTTTGGAGAACCGGTTTTTGGAAGAAATCTCATTTTGTTTTTTCCCCCCTCACTTTACAGGGCTAGTCCTGTAAGGAAAGCAGAAGGAAACATTCTGGTGCTGTTTCTAATCTTTATTGCCCTGCTTACAGAAACTGCCTCTCCGGTTAACCCTTATTACATTTTAACGGCTAAGGCGAAGCACCCATCAACGTGAGTGATGTTGAGTTGGCCACGCCCACCCAGTCACATGACCACTGAGCCTCACCTACTCAACTGGTCATTAGGGCACTGGACTGGTTATTACATTATTTGAATTCCACCACTGTAGAACATGTATAGATAAGAGGGTGAAGGAAAGCATATTCCTGTTCCTTGGAGTTCTTCAAACACAGCCTGGTAACCCACTGTCTGAAATCCTTTAGCAGTTCCTGAACTAAGAATTAGACTAGATGGCTTTTCAAATCCTTTGCTACTTTATGATTCAATGATAGATCATTTTCTTCTTTGTTCCCATATATGCTTGCTTGTCCATATGAGCTTGAATATTCATTCTAGCTAGTTCTTTGTATTGTTTTGAATTCAGGAGTTTATTTGAATTAGCTGTTTGTGATGTGAAATGAAGAGAGAATGTGTGCTAGTTATTGTCAGCTTACAAAAGATAGCTACCCCCCCCCCCTGCATTACAGCCCAAAATGCAAATAGCAGCATATGAATGCCTCATCTCTGGAAAAAAATAAAATAAAACCCCTTTTTTTCTATTATTTTCTATTATTATTCTATTATCTGGTAGTCATGCAAGTCTGCGTGTATTGAGAGTGTAGGATGCTCAGAAGCAGTTTACCTCCCATCTTTTTCAGAAGCTCTGAAAGAAATTTTCAAACATCCTTCTGATCATTAGCAGTTCCATTATGAAACCAAAACAGCTTATGTCTCTCGCTGTAAGACCTGTGAAGCCAAATGCTTTTGCACTAAGTATGTGCCAATTAGCAGTCTTGACTCATTAACATACATTTTACCACCTACCCTAGACTCTAATTCTGTTCTCATCTGATGTAAACCATCTGCCTCTTAAAAAGCCAATCTTTTTCTTTGAAAGTAGGAATGAGATTTTTTTTTTAAAAAAATAAGAAGATGGAAAAGAAATAAAGCTGCTTCTGAAAGTTTATTCATCCTTTTGATAAAAATCCATTGATAATATTTGAGAAGGAGACCAATTTACTAGGTGAATTTTGGGCAAAAAAATATAAGGTAAATGGGCCCTTCCAGACAGATAAAATGTGTCACTCAGAAACCAGTTCTGGACTGATGTGATCCCACAACTATGACTGATTTGGGCTGCTAAGGTGTCTTTATAATCAATGTAAAACAATATTTCCTTATAAATGCTTTGCGGAACATGTGGACAATTTGATTTTCCACTTACTAGATCAGTGGTTCTCAAACTCAGAATTGTAAGATTCAATTCCCAGAATTCCTCAACCAGCATGGACTTCTGGAAATGGATTTATCCATCTTAAGGTTGAGAAACATTGTATTGGAATACATGTCACACTTCTCTTCCTGCTTCTGAGCTTTCTGCTACCCTAGAAAGTACAAAGGTGTCTTGATAGATTACCAACTCCCCTTCACAGAACCACTCAGTTATTTATTTATTTTTTTGCATTTAATGGAGCAAATATGCAGTACATAGGAGCCGAGGTGGCGCAGTGGGTAGAGTGCAGTACTGCAGGCCACTTCAGCTGACTGCTATCTGCAGTTCAGCAGTTCAAATCTCACCGGCTCAGGGTTGACTCAGTTTTCCATCCTTCCGAGGTGGGTAAAAATGAGGACCCAGATTGCGGTATATAAGTCTAACTGCTATTGCCAAGGTGGCGCAGTGGTTAAATGCAGCACTGCAGGCAACTGCTAGATCAGCAGTTCAGCGGTTCAAATCTCACCTGCTCAGGGTTGACTCAGCCTTCCATCCTTCCGAGGTGGGTAAAATGAGGACCCAGATTGTTGAGGGCAATATGCTGACTCTCTGTAAACCGCTTAGAGAGGGCTGAAAGCCCTATGAAGCGGTATATAAGTCTACTGCTATTGCTATTGCTATTGCTATAACACAAGAAACTTGGATTATAGGAAAGATATAATGCAAGGTATCATTTGATTTCCTTTTACATGGAATAAATAGAGTAAAGGAATATTTATTTTTCCAGGTTCCGTAGTAAATCATAGCAGGACTTTTGTACGTTGTTCCTTGTTCTCAGTCTGTAAAGCTAGCAGCAAAAATGATGGCTACAAATAAATGTCAAAACTGTCTTTGAGAGCTGAAGAGTGAAAGAGTGATTACACAGGAGTACCCAATTTACCCAACTGCCCAACGGTGTAGGGTTTCCTGCCTAGGCAGGGAGTTGGACTAGAAGACCTCCAAGGTCCCTTCCAACTCTGCTATTGTATAAGAATTTCTTAATGCAACATTCTGTGATATCATCAATTTTCCAATTTTAATAGATATTGTTTTTTCCAAAACATTTTGACCACTTTGGCTAAAACATTTGACATAAATATCACCCATAATTTGAATTTCAGATATATTGGTAAGGTCCCGCTAGACTGATTTATTTTTCCCCATTTCAGATTACTATTTACAATGAATAGACACTTCTGGCTAGTAGCTTTGGAAACATTTACTCTACTACCTTACTGTCATTCTACCAATAACAAAAGTTGCTGCTGTCACAATGGTATGTTCTCTATCTCCATATTTTCTTAGACTTATTGGATTATAATTGATTTTATTTTCTTCATTTGCCTGCCTACCCAGCAGTTCAAAAGCAATATTGCAAATAGATGAATGGGTAACACTTCAATTAGCTGAGTTCATGTGTGCAGATACCAGAAGCTGGTGCTGGACCTGGGCAGATGTGAAACAATGCAAGACAAGATGAGGTGAGACAGCAGAAGAGCCCAAAAGAGCCAACAACATTAGTGCTGCTAATCAGCTGGTATAAGCTACTTCACTCCCTGTGGTGCACCAAGGATAGGCATACAAGCACTCAAGAGAATAAACTAGCAATTTAGGCTACGAGGACTGCATTGTGTCTAGCATTTGTAGATTTTTCTGACATTCTATACCATACACTAAATAAATAAATATTTTCTTCATTATTCGCCTCTCTTAAGAGCAAGGGTTGATAAAGAAAATAGGATCGACATTCGAGTTAAACCCATCCACCATGAATATGATAGCATGAGATAGCCAAGAATTGTCTTCAATCCTGTCCCAAACAATATTTCATTCTTTTTAGTTTACAGCAGAAATTGAGAAATACAGATAATATGTTTTGTCACAGAATGTAGATTTCTCCTAGAAAAAAATCTCCTCTGATTTGAGGAGACTTCTGGGAAGAAGAAGGAAGAATGATCGGTCAAAAAGAGATTGGATTTTGAAGAATTATTGGTTCTAAAAGAATCCAGGATAAGATTCTTGAAATTGACAGGGCCTTTCAAAATAAACAAACAAAACAAAACCCTTCTGTGGAAAGAGAAGAAGGAAGAGATAAATGTTCTACCAGCCCAACAGAGAAAATGCTAGTTAATAGAAATTGTATTAATATGTGAGGGTATATACATACCCAGCAGGTAGCTCAGTTTAAAAATACTTGAACAGGTGCTAATAATACAAACTTTTGTTTGTCACTGTTTTGCTATGTATCAGAAAATGAGAAATGGGTTCCAGCTTAATCAGTGGCTGTTATTTTTTAGTTACTATAATTAAATATTCCTTGAATTGCTTTATGTGCCTGTTACAAAATTTGTTACTGGGTTAATGTGGCTAATAAAAAGGGGGAAAGCACAAGAAAGGGCTGTAAGTTGGATCAGCTCCCATGAATCTATGAATATTTTATCACAGTGACAAAGGATCGATCTTGTGTTACTATACCCATGTGATCTTCCCACCAGTATATAGCATATAAGAATTCTAATGCTTGCCAAGTGATGGAAGGCTGCCATGTACATTGTCCCAAGAATGAAACTAAGATATCATTGATACACAGATGCGTGCATGGAGCCGAGGTGGCGCAGTGGTTTGGGTGCAGTATTGCAGCCACTTTAGCTGATTGCTAGTTCTGCAACTCGGGGGTTCAAATCTCACCGGCTCAGGGTTGACTCAGCCTTCCATCCTTCCGAGGTGGGTAAAATGAGGACCCAGATTGTGGGGGCAATATGCCGACTCTGTAAACCACTTAGAGAGGGCTGAAAGCCCTATTAAGCGGTATATAAGTCTAACTGCTATTGCTATTGCTATTCTAATATTAACCCATCAAATTCTACTCTGCAAATACCTTTATTTGATGCACGTTGGTTTCTGATGACCATGTGGCTTTGCAAAAACATTGGGCTATAATAATTGAATTGTTAAGGATAAAACTTTGGCAGCTATGTGCCTCTTTGTTTCAACTTGCCATTAGAGTAGGAGGGGGAGATGTTGCTTTCAAATGGTTAGATAGAGAAACAAAACCTCTAGATTCCGCTGAAGACTATGAGAGCTTGGAACCTTTTCAAGGACATCATAATAGGTGTGGCATTGAAGCAGACAGTTCCCATAACAAAGTGAACTTGTTTATCTGGACTGTAGGAGGTTAGGGGTTTAGCTGGGGAAATTATTGTTTAATTCCATGAACTGGTGTTTGGGAAAGTCAGAGTTAGTTGTACTTTGATATTACCATGCAGTGTTCAATAAACAGTAAGATTTTCGGAAACAAAATGAACTTGGAGTTTTATTTGGATTAGGGTTCTCGAGCTGGATGTTGACATTATTACCACGTCCATGTTATGTCTTTAGAGTGTTTTGATTAAGTCCCATTGTACCTGATCTGGACTGATTTAAAATTTACATCTGCACCAAGTCTAACTTTTTTCCTATTCCTACATCACCGTTTGCAAAAGTGCAATCATCATCACCATTGTCTTTATTATCACCATTGTCATAAAACTTCAGGACTGAGAAAATGGATGGGCAAAACAATAAATAAAACAGAGCATTCTGGGAAAGTGCCTAATTGGTTGGTTGAACTACAGGAACACAATTCAAAGTTTTATTAATTCATTAAAATGAATAATAATATTGTTAATCCTTAATTCATTAAAATATCATTTATTTATTTATTTATTTATTTATTATTTACTTATATTTTATACTTAATTGGCTATCTTTATCTAATAAGCAGTTTGCTACCAGTAAATAACTCAAGTGTGGGCTGAATTTTTATTTCATATATATGTTGTATTATCAAAAACAATAGCCACGAGGACGAAATTGCAGCTGACTGGAAGGAAAGTTTAATTCCTCTTCTTTGGCACTTTAGCCAAAAATATTCCTTCAAAACTGTTTTGCATCAATAGAAAATTTCTAACAGGCCAGATGAGAATTTCCTTTCCCTGATTTAACCCCATCTGTGACTTCTCATGTTCTTAAAGTGGTTGTATTAAATGTTTTATGTTACAGAAGCAGCAGGCTAGTGAGAAACCACATTCTCATCTGAACAGACTATTAAATCACACCACGTTCTCTATAAACAACTCTTTTCTATCCTTTTTTTCCTCAACTTAGCCTTAGCCAAATGCATTTAGCCCATATGAGGTAGCATAACTCAGTGTGTAGAAGTAAGAAAAACACATCTACTGAAAGAGGAAAAAGGAAGTGAATTTCTGCAATCTACATTATGATTGCTAGAACCAGTATCTCATTATACTTCTTAGGTTATACAATCTTTTAATAATTTTTAACAGGTGAAGTAGCTTTTCTTCTTTGTGAAAAGAAATAAGTTTTAGAAATAAAAATCCTGTGTACACAAAGCTTTAGTTCTCGCTGTCATTATTCCTATATGTAAGTTTGCAGAGGCACAAAAATAATTGTCTAAATGTCAAGCCCCCTGGAGCATTACTCACCTACATAATTTAAAGAGGATCATTCCACATCAATTGGTAATGTTCTCAGGTTAGAAAAATATAACCAATGCAAATCTCTGTAACATCATCCTATGTGGAGAGGAAATAGAAAAGCAGAAAGAATCCAATTAGATTTATTTTATTTGGCTTGGAAAAATATTACTGTTAATGATGTTTGATCATTAGAGACCCAAGCATAATATCTACCTAACATTTTCTCCTCAAGTATTGAGAAAGAGCGACAACAAATTTTGAGAAAATTGATTTATAGAGCTGAGTATTGTTTAAGTCTCTGATTTAACTAAACAACTTTCCAGAAGCCTGAAAATAATGCCATAACGTAACCTGTATCTAAATCAGACTGAGATTGTTCTATATTTTAAGTTCATTTATTTTGTTGAACATGGAAAGTCCTTGGAAAAAAATGGCCACTTTTCTACTATTATAGAGACATTTCAGGCAGTTGTTTCCTTTTCATTTCTCCTGACTCAAGATGTTTAACCTCCTGAGGCAAAGATAGTACCCTCGCCTCAATTCTGTTTATAGAAATTGAGTTGACTAATAACTGAATTTATTTGGACAATCTCAATGATAAAGTGTCATCTACAATACCTGAAAGGCATAAATCTACTGCCTAGACGCTGCTGTGTCACACTGCCTTATCAGAGGATTAGCCCATTTGTTATTGATAGAATCCTTGCCTTCACTAGTAGCAAATCTTGAAATTTCACTTAATGACACCTTGGCTTGTTTCCAGATTGGGATACTTTAATCAATGCCAGTGTATTTTTAATTGGTCAATCTTCCATCTAGCAGTAGAGTACAGATACAACATGGCAGTTGAGAGATTAATGCCATCTATATGCTGTAATATGTAAATGTTTCCCTCAAACATATGTGCTACTCATTCACGACTAAAGAAGGCAGTGCTAGCACTGTCCGAAGATGTCTCCGTGGTCATGTGGCCAGCATGACTAAATGTCGAAGGTACATGGAATGCTGTTATCTTCCCACCAAAGGTGGTTCCTATTTTTCTTCTTGCATTTTTAACATGCTTTTGAACTGCTAAGTTGGCAGAAACTGGGACAAGTAATGGGAGCTCATTCCATTATGTGGCACTAGGGATTCGAACTGCCAAAGTGCCGACCTTTCTGACCGACAAGCTCAGTGACTTAGCCACTGAGCCACCGTGTCCCTCTATTCCCTGTACACTGTTATATATATGTATATATACATGCAAATAACAATAAATTAGGAATTGCCAGGGAACAGTTAATAAAATCCCTTTTGTTAATAGCTGCCAACAAATGTCATGTTTTAATGGCCAAAAGCCTATTTAAATAAGCAGACTACTTTTCCACTACTCATCCCAATCCCTCATGCAACTCCCTTGGGCATTTCCTAAGTATATAAAATGTCTTTCTCATTTTGTTTTCCAGTCTTTAAATAGAAATATAGCACCCATAATCCTATCCTCCTTGTTGTAATCCTTTCCCTTCTCAATTCATCTTAAAATAATGCCCATTTATCTCATGGAAGTGAAGTTAAAAACGTACTGTATGAAGCTTTGCCCTATAAATCAGTTTCATTTGAATGAACCCACATTCAACTCCAAGGCAGACAAACTGGGGGGGGAGGGGGGTTGTCTCTTGCCCCCATCACTAAGTTTAGCAATATAAATGCTGCAACGTTATATGGCGTAATAAATAGTTCTTTGGATCTCAGCAGGGTTTATCCTTCTGCTAACCCAAATGGGATTGCACTCTAAAATGACATGTTATTTTATGTTTCATGAAATAAGCAAAGAAAGCAGTCACAATTCCTGCAGCCTCTGAACTCTCAAACTTTTAATGACATTGTTTTGACCAAAGTACAAATAACATGTTAATGCGGGCTATATTATGGACAGGAACAATCTGTATATCAGCTTCTAGATTACATTTTGCTTACTGTGCCTTATTCATTTGGTTGACAGCTTAATAGATGGAGCACTCAGTGTTTACATACACCTTCCTTTGTTTTCTGTAAAATAATTCCTCAGCATTAGAAATATGTTTTTTTTTAAATGAGATCATGAGTTGGCTTCTCTACCAATCCTTTGGGAAATAATACTTCCTCAGTTTTACCAGCTGTTACAACCAAAGCAAATATTAAGAATATATTTGAACAGCCAGCCAGACAGATCAGGAATATATTACCCACAAACATATGCAAACTATATGCACAATCAGAAAACCAATACTACACTTTGGGCACATTTATAGGACATGATTTCTGGTTTAATATGGAGGATTCCTGTAACCAGAATTCCTAATTCAGAAGAAACGCTTAGGAAATGATAATTGGTATTACCTATAATCGGTTATTCTTGCCACTGTGACTTATCCCTGCTAAGTCATTGTTAGGGCAATATGATGATTTAGTGTGGGAACAGACAGTGACAAGATAATATTATTAACTGTGACTTCTCTTTGGCTGGGGGAGAAAACAAATATTTTCATTGGAATAATGACCATGGAAGACTTAGTCAAATCAATGGAAATAGCTAACATTACAGTATAAATCTTCTATAATATCATAAAGCATTTGGTAATCAGTTCAACAGTGTTTTCCTGCTTGTAACTCATTTCCTTAGTTTCTATCTTAGTTATTCAAATTATAGTGGCTGGCAATCCAAACTCTTTCAAGTGGTGGTACTTAAACTGAAGAAGTACACAGAAGAGATGTATGGTAATTAGGCCACACACTACTATTTGTCCTATCCACCATTATATGTACTTCATTCAACAACATATACCCCCTGAAGTGAATCATCTTCAAGGAAAAAAGAAAGTCCAGTTGCCTTTTGAATGATCTTCTTTGGAACAACCATGATCTGGATAGACTGAGAATTTCCATAGACATACAACCACCAATTTAGATTATTTTGAAAGCAACCTTGATTAATTCTATTCTTAGATTAACATTAGGTTTGTCAGTGGCTATGCATGTGATGGGTGCTTACTACTTAGCAATAGCAATAGCAGTTAGATTTATATACTGCTTCATAGGGCTTTCAGCCGACTCTAAGCAGTTTATAGAGTGACCATATTGCCCCCACAGTCTGGGTTCTCATTTCACCCACCTCGGAAGGATGGAAGGCTGAGTCAACCTTGAGCCGGTGAGATTTGAACCACTGAACTGCAGATAGCAATCAGCTGAAGTGTCCTGCAGTATTGCACTCTAACCACTGCACCACCTCGGCTCACTTGTAGAATTCCAGGTTGTATATCTTAAATATTAGCTGCAACAAAGCTACAATGTCCCCTGCCATCTTTGTGAGGTTCCTGAATATATTCAGTGAGCCACTGTGAAAAAGCAACATATTGGGAATTGGATAGATCTAGTCCAGTAAAAACAAGGACTAGGGGTGACATGGTAGCAGTGTTCCAATATTTGAGGGGCTGCCACCAAGAAGAGGTGGGTCAACCTACTTTTCAAAGCATGAGAAAACAAGACAAGAAACAAGACAAGACATGGAAACTAAACAAGGAGACAAACAACTTGGAACTAAGGAGAAATTTCTTAACAGTGAGAACAATTAACCAGTGGAATGGCTTGCCTTCAGAAGTTGTGGGTGCTCCATCACTGGAAGCTTTTAAGAAGAAACTGGACAACCATTTGTCTGGAATAGTATAGGGTCCCCTGCTTGAGCAGGGTTTGGACTAGAAGACCTCCAAGGTCCCTTCCAACTCTGTTATTCTGATTGAACATCTCATGCAACAGGCATCTTATGTAACACAAGGCTCAACTATTTACTTTCAGGAAGCCAGAATTGGTCTTCTGCGGATACTAGCTATTTTCTGTTGTTACTGTGTAACAATTGATACTGGGACGGTCATATTTTCTTGTATTCTGGAAAAGAGATATAGCCACTAAAACTACTAGCCATATATGATCTACTCTCAGTTCTTGTATTGTCTATAGACGGTGAGGCTATAGATGGTAACACTTTTTACATAACCTCCACCAATTCTATTTTGTGTATTACTGCTGCTATGAGTAATGTGGTTAATTAGTTTCTCTCCAGAGCTTTTAAATTTTGATATATGTTTTAACATAATTAGACAATAAATTAGTAAATTCTTAATATTTTGGTTTGATTTTTGTTGGCTGCCTTGCAGATATTTGATGAGCATGGATCATCAATATTTTAATTCCTGGGACAGAATTCCTAACAAACACTCTAATTTAAAATTCTTTTTAAAAAAACCATGAAAAAAGTAACAACACTACATCAATCTACTGCAATAGAAGGTAGAATTTCAAATGCACAAAAATGGAAAATTCTAGTTCGTATCCCTTTTAAAATTCATGGTGGCTTGGATGTTGTGTGGGGCATTACTATGAGTATTCTGAGCTTTCTTGAACAGGCGCAGAATAAAAACAGAATTCAAAAAATCTATTGAACCTCATAGTGGATCTTCTGAGTTGTCCAACCATTGTAAGCAGTATAAGGATCACTGTGGAGCAAAATCCTATTCAGGGAAATTCAGGGAACCTATGTGTCACCTCTGAATCTCCTATTCAGAGATGACACATAATTTTGGGTTTACTGCTTAATTTCTTCTTGGGAAAGTTTGCACCAATAATTACACTGGCTGTGTAGTAGGGTGATTAAGATACTTTAAGAATTTAACCAGGGAAACTTAGATACACATTAGCCAGGGAAGTTTACTGAATGATTTGGCCCAATCAGTGCATTTCAATCCATCCTTCTTCATATTGTTATTGTTAATAGTGTATTGAACCCCTTGAAGAAAGCAAGCAGGGATGTCAACTAAATGAATTACAGGTAGTCATTCACTTACAAGCATTCAGTTAGTGACCATTTAAAGTTGCAACAGCACTGGAAAAATGACTAATAACCATTTTTCAGACTTATGTCCATTGCAGCATCTCCCATGGTCATGTGATCAAAATTGGGATGATTGGCATCTGACATGTATTTATGATGATTGAAGTATCCTGGGGTCATGTAATCCCCTTTTGCGACCTTCTGACAAGCAAAGTCAACGAGGAAGATTCATTTAACAACTGTGTCACCAATTTAACAGCTTTACTAATTCACTTAACAATAGCAGCAAGAAAGGCTGTAAAATTGGCAAAACCCACTTAACAACAGTCTTGCTTAATAATAGAAATTTTGGGCTCAGTTCTGGTAAGTTGATGACTACCTGTAGGTACATTTAGACATGACAATATCTTTTCTTGTGTTGCTTTTTTTATTTTTTGAAGGGAGAATTTTTTTTCAGTTAGTCTGCTGATTTTCTCAGCCCCTGAAGCTCAGCTTTATATGGGCTGACTTAATCTACCCTTTTCCTGATAATCAAAATTAATTAGCAGATCTTTCCTTATAAAATTGCTTTCAAAGCAAACGAACATCAGAAACACATGGAAAATGGTATTTTTTCCACTTTCGTTCTCATTTCAGGAAGGTTCTACATCATGCTATTAAATCTATGATAGATCAGATTTTGTTTTGTTTTTCAATAATAAGTTCCCAATAGGTCAGCCCACTAAAAGCAGCCTCCCACAGAATGTTCTTTAACTGGCACTTTTCCCCCTCAAATAAGAAGTTGCATCTCAGGCAAAAGTTGTTATGTAAACTAAAATAATATTGGATTCAACATAATAGACTCTCTTGTCCTTGTCCTCTGCCCCACTTTAGTTTCCAAAGAAAATGAAGTTAGGGAACAAAACAAGATCATGAGAAAAATCTTATGACATAAGATTGCAGATGATAATGCTGATAATTTAACTGATTTTTATTTCCCTCTAGGCATCCAGCTTGGGTAGATAAAATTATTTTTTATTTTTCAAAGATATGAAAATCCTAACTATCATAAAATTATTATTTAGCTGCTTGGATCTTTTTTCTGAATCTCTTAACAGAGTTAGTTGGAGAGATAGCTATAAATATAGCAATAGCACATGGACCTATATACCACTTTATAGTGTTTTACTCCTGGCAATGAGCCGAGTTAGCATTCTAACCTGAGCTGGTATTCAGCAGGTTCTGACCAGCTCTGGAGAACCGGTAGCAGAAATTTTGAGTTGTTTGGAGAACCAATATATATTACCTCTAAGTGGCCTCACCCCCATCTATTTTCTGCCTCCTGAGTCCCAGCTGATAGGGGGAAATGGGGATTTTGCAGTAACCTTCCCTTGCCATGCCCACCAAGCCATTCCACACCCACCAAGCCACGCCCAGAGAACCGGTAGTAAAAAAAATTAAATCCCACCACTGATTCTAACCACTATGCCACCACAGATATAGGATGTAGATATAGATAAATAGATGAATGACAGTGTAGCCAAAGAAAACAAGTAAAACAACAACAATCAGGGTCTTCTGTTGCCTCTCGGATAACACAGCTTCCTTAGCTCTCCCGTAACTGATTATAACTAACACGAAGCCATTCTATCATGACTAGAGACAAGATTTAAAAAAAACAAGAATAATTGTTGGAAAATCTACTAGCTGATCCTGATCATCTTTTTCACTCCCTATACTCCAGAAGTTCTCCTTAGCCTAGGCTAGGCCTATACAAGTATGCCAGGCCTATGCACCGCATGCAGCCCATCAAATAGCTTTGTACTTTTGGATCAACAGCATATTTGGAAACTCAGTCAAACTACTAAATGTCCCTCTCCTCCTCTGACTCTGCCTTGAAACACACATTTCCAAGTGCCTTCAATGCCTCCAGCAATTTCGCAAGGCCGCACTGACACTGACACTAGCCACCAACAATTATTTGCATGGCAGCTATTCCTTTGTGGTCCACAATTATATTTAATTCATCAATGTAGTCCTTTTCCTCAATGAGTTGTACATTCCCTATATCTAAAATAGTCTGTGGCCGTTTCTTCTGAGGACTAATTCTGGGAGCACTTAAATTTACATGTCAAATTAGGGCTATGCGTGGTTTGAATATGGCTCAACTAAGTGCTTCAGACATTGCACAAGAGTGAGCACAGCACTTAGCTGTTTTCAGAAAAGATGTACTGCTTTAAAGAGCTTTACTGCCGAGTCTCATAAATTAGCACATCTTTTTTTCATGCTCACATAGAAGCGCAGGCAGAAAAAATAGCAAAAGAGTGTTCACTTTGCATCTGTATGCCGTCTAAAGTGCTGCTTCCAGATACTTTTGAAGCATAGAAACCATAACTGTATTTACTAGTTTATATCTCACATCTTTTAAGTAAATACAGTATATCTATGTGCTAAACATGAAGTTAACAAGAGATCAGTGTATATTTGAGGTTACTTTTGCTTAGTTCAAATGTTTCTAAAAAGTGCTAGTATAAAAAGTTTGTGCTCCCCTCCCTTTACCAAGAGCCGAGGTGGCGCAGTGGTTAGGGTGCAGTACTGCAGGCCACTTCAGCTGACTGTTATCTGCAGTTCAGCGGTTCTAATCTCACCGGCTCAAGGTTGACTCAGCCTTCCATCCTTCCGAGGTGGGTGAAATATGCTGACTCTGTAAACCGCTTAGAGAGGGCTGAAAGCCCTATGAAGCGGTATATGTCTAACTGCTATTGCTATTGCTATTTTTCTTTTTTCTTTCTCTCCTAATCAATTATCACTTCCAAGTGATAATTTCAAGAGTCAGGTATGTACATGATGGAAATGATATTGGTCATGTTTTTGGACAATCTGGCAGGAGCGAGATGGAGGTTGTGCATTTATTCTTGCTGCGCTTGTTTTCTCACTATGTCTTTCTGTGCATCCCTCCTTGCTCTGCTTGTTTGACAGCAGCATTCTTCTGGACATGCTCTGGGGATCAGGGGTGGGCAGCACAGTATTATGTTGGTTTTTATCTTTCTTTTGGGATTGATGAGCGTTGATGGTAATTGGGGGAGGAAGATCCTACCCTCAGCCTCTACTTCCAGTATGCCCCAGGATTTGGTACTCGTATTCACCAATCTTTAATTAAGCTGCTAGCTGAGCTCATCTATTGCCTTGGGGTGAAGGATCATCAGAATTCTAATGATACCTAATTATATATCTCTGACCCTGACAAAGAAATGTCATCATTGCATAATCAAAGATTACCCTAGCTTGATGCTGAACCTGAATGTTGGATTACAACTCTTCACCCCTCAGAGAGGGTCCGCAACTTGGGTGTCCTCCTGGATTCTCAGCTGACATTAGAATACCACCTGTCAGCTGTGACTAGGGGGGCTTTTGCCCAGGTTCACCTGGTGCACCAGTTGCGGCCCTACCTGGACCGGGAGGCACTTCAAATGGTCACTCATGCTCTCGTCACCTCTAGGCTTGATTACTGCAATGTGCTTTACTTGGGGCTGCCCCTGAAGAGTGTTCAGAGACTACAATTGGCCCAGAATGTGGCCGCGTGAGCGATATCGGGTGTACTTAGGTACACCCATGTTACACCTATCGTCCGCGAGCTACACCGGCTTCCCATCAGTCTCCGAACGTGCTTCAAGTTGCTGGTCATTACCTTTAAAGCCCTACATGGCTTGGGACATGGATATCTGTGGGACCGCCTCCTGCCACATACCTCCCAACGACCCATAAGATCTCACAGTCTGGGCCTCCTCCGGGTACCATCGACCGGGCAATGCCGGTTGGCAACTACTCGGGAGAGGTCTTTCTCTGTAGCTGCCCTGGCCCTTTGGAATGATCTACCCGCAGAGATCCGGACCCTTCCCACTCTCTCGGCCTTCTGGAAAGCCATTAAAACCTGGCTGTTCCGGCAGGCCTGGGACTATTGACCCCAAATACGGTCCAGCCCCATTCAGAACGGAGTGCATGATGGGTTGTATTTTATATCTATCTTTCTTCCCTGTATCTTGCTTTTTTTTCGTTTTTGATTATTTTTGTACTGTAAGCTGCCCGGAGTCCCACGGGATTGGGCAGCATATAAATGTTGTTAAACTTATAAACTTATAAACTTATAGCTTCTCTGGATGAAAATGGAACTGAAGATTTTTACGACTTGATTTCAACACTATTCTTGTCTGGTAATCCCTCTTTCCCTAACAGCAAGCCTGCTTTTTCATATGTAGCATTACTATGCAAACCAGAGAAGAAAGCAATTATATTTAATAGAGGCTTCTTTTGTATATTGAAGTTGCCCTTGATTTAAAATCCTTGGAGGAAAAATTATTAGATTTGATAGGTTCAGCATCTTCTGAAGATCATATTGTATAGGTATATTTTTACTCAACTTTTTTAAAGATGGGATGCTAGGCTGTTTCTCTCTCGCTCTCTCTCCTTTTATTAAAGTTGCCAGGATATTGTCACTGCTTGGAAAAAATCTCCATCTTTGACATTTCAATTCTCTAATACATTTACGCAAGAAAGGCTTTGATTTTAGGAGCTGAGAAGAAATGGACATGAAGCAACTGCACAACAGATTTCAGGGTCCCTGTAGCCTGCGCTGTTACAACCTGGGACAAAAGATTTGTCAATCACAGAATAATAATTTTGGGAATGAAGAGTTGTAACTGGCTGTGTTAATTGGGCAACAGAGGTGTGGTCATAATTCAGGGACAATTTTTTTTACATTAAATACAACATATCTGAAATTGCTCAACCACATGGCTTAAAATGCAGTAAAATATCTCCTTCCATGTGTTTTTATAATTATTTGTGGTATATCTGAAGTATTTATACACTGCTCTTTTAGTCTGAAAACCTATCAGAGGGATTCAGAGAATAATAAAAACCACACATTATATAATCCAAAAAGCTATGACATGAAAGAAAAGGGAATGGAGACAATGTAATTGAGACCTCCATTCTTAATATTAGTATAATGTAAGATGAAGCCTGCTATAATAACACTGATGGCTAAACCTGTTATATGATTAGTTTCTACACAGTTCAAAGCACTGTGTTTCTATTACTGCCACTTTCTAGTGATGGTGTAATTTTATATATGGTGGCTTGCAGGACTACATGTTCAATTTGTAGTTGTTCTCAGTCCATTCTCAACTTTCCAAGGAAGACCCAGTTATTCTCCTGAAGAGATAAGAGACCACTGATCCAGCTAAGTAATAAAAGCTGTGTTAAACCCTAGTGTGGATGTTGCAGTAGAATCTGGACAATGTAGGAGACAGTGCTATAAATTTCACTTGTCAGTTCATGGGCCATATGCAGACTCTGAATTCCTTTTTGCAACTTCCAGAATCCACACTGATAGTATGAGTTCTCCATACTATCAGTCTTCCATTCTGCTTTTGGGAGGAGATAGCTAACAACATCTGTGTTTGCATAATTTTGTAGAACATTTCTACAAAATCATCCAGACCACCTAGACTTCTCTAAATTCCTACTCATCTGATCTGGTAACTTTGTCCTGTGGCATCTGGCCTCTAAAAAGTAGATGGGAAAATGCAGACCCAGTTACCAAACATGTTTGCCACTCAAAAATGGCTGATCAAAGCCACGCTGAGCTCTGGGCTGGATGTACTTGCTGGATTGCTACGTTCTTTTTGGTTTGCCTAGTTGCCTTCCAATCCCATCCTCATCGCCAGTGTTAGATTGTGTAATGGATAGGCACACACAGGCTTAATGGTAACAACAGCTCTTTATTAAGTACAACAAGTGAGAACAATCTGGCAAAGGTTGAGTCTGACAGCAGCCCTTTTATAGGGAGCTGTCAGACCCTTCAATCAATAAGATTAAACCTCTGTTCCTGCCGGAAACAGAGGGCCTTGGTGGAAACCACTATAGTTAGAACAAGTATCTAACAGATTTGCCCCCTTCTGAAGGGATCATTACCCAACAGGATCGTTCTTGTGTTCTTATTGCACAATTACTAGGTTTATAGAGCATCTTATTTGATAATTCCAAAATGCTTCTGTTTCAAACTAATTTCCTTCTACTTTGAAAGCTATCAGGCAAGAGAAGGGGAGAAATGTGAAGTTTCTTCTGAAAAGGAATAAAAGCAGAGGCTGTTTGCTTGTCAGTTGTTCTCTTGTTCTTGATTATGGGTGCGTAAAAATAGAATGTGATATATTCAAATTATATTTGTGGACAGCAAGTAATTAAGGGCTGACAAACATTCTGATCTTCATGCACGCTTTGAAACTGAGGAGGGTTCCTTGTACGAAAGAGCTCCTTCTGTGAAATGGCAGGAGTTTGCAGCTGGCTTAATTAAATTGAAAGTTTTAGAATGTAGGGGGAAATCAAGCCATAAATTCTATGTCCATGCACACAGTTCGTTGCTTGGCAGAGATCCTGCATTAAAGATAGCAGCTTGAGTGGCTCTGAAGAGTAACTATTGGCATCACAGGGTAAAGGTCTACAATGTTTATGGTGCCATTGTTCTGCTTGTTTATAATTTCAGGAGAATGCTACTATTTTTTCAGAAATAAATGTTTTAGAATGTGTTGCCTGAAGGAGGAGGAGGAGGAGGGGAAGGAGGAGTAAACTAAAACTGAACACATTTTAAAAGATTTGTATTATTTTAGAGAACTTATCTCATTTGTGGAAATCATCTGAATACTAACAAGGAAGCAACTACAAAGGAGAATTGACTCCAGTAGAAATTCTTCACGAAGACCTTCCAGTTACGCATCAGATCCACATGATGATTTTGTGAAAGTAAAATACTAATTTTGAATTTAATTATTTCGAGATTAAAATATGTAGGGTAAATACAATTATTCTTCTCATGATGCAGTAAAAATAATCTTTGATAGTCCTCATTTCCCTACTAGCAGCTTAGAATCATGCAACCTTCTCTGTGCCAGGAAAAAAGAAGGGTAAGGTTTCTGTCACTTCAATTACTAGTATATGGTGTTATGAAGACATTAAAAATGTCCAGTGTGGTAGCCTTAGTATCTTCTCAATATATTAAGTGTGAAACTCACAGGATGCCTGGTTGACATTGCCCAAAGGCCTCATAAACACTGATGCCTAACATTTTATTTGTTGTGGGGATGTATGAGAACATTTGGTTCAGTTACCTCATAGAATTGCTGCTGTAAAGAATAAAATAGGCGGAGGCGTCGGATTCCTACATACATGCCTTGAGATTTTAGAAGAAAAGTAAGTTATAAATCACCTTCATCATCTAATTTGCCTTGTTCATAAAAGAAATAGAACAAAATCAAAAATTGAATGTGGGAGAAAACAGCATTGACTGATTCATTCATTTGGAAATAAGCTTTAAATTCCAAGCTCTTAAAAGTCTGCTTTTGAATTTCTGTGTATTCAGCTATGTTTGTTGAATTCTATTAGTGTTGCAAATTCTATTTTCTGACACCTCTGCATGGCAGGCTGATAATGCATAATCTGTCTTCCTGATGAGAACAAATGTATCTATTCATTTGGCACTGCAGAAATAAAAGAACTTTTTTTTAAAAAAAGTTTTTAACATTTTATCAACTTTAGGAAATTTCTTCAAAAACAAGGTAAAAGGAAAAGAAAAACATGGGAGAAAGTAAAATAACATAGCTCCTGATGCTCAAAAGTACAGCATATTGATCTGAATCAAAGTCTTTGTAGAATCTTACTAACTCACTGATCGTGTCCTTCCAATGATAGTTAGTATGTTCAAATCAGGAGGGGTCTTTTGTTTAGTTCTGATTTTGTAGATAGATGATTCACCCAGTTGAAATCAAGCAGATTAGATCTACTCCAGAGCACAATTTAGAATTTAGGGCTTCAGTTGGCCCTTACAATGTTGTATGCATCCTATAGAGCGCTTCTAAAGTTTTTTTCATGAATATAATAGAATAAAAATATTAGGCATGTGGGAAGTAATTGTATTAATTGGAATTAATATTTTAAAACTTAAATTAACTATATGTTTCTAGAATGTGACTCATGACATAAAATCCCTTGCAGCCTTTGATTCCAAACAGATTGGACATCCTTGAATTAGTCAATATCTCTGGCTGTGCATTTGAATGTCATGATGGAAGAAAAGGAAGTTACAGATCAGTTGAATCAATCAATACATGAGAGGCAATGATTGAATTTATTATAGAGTTAAGCAGGCAAGGGAAAGGAATTTATTTTTTTCCAAAATCTATATTCTAATGATCAGCCATGATATGAAGAACAAAAGGGAAAAGAGCAATATTATATAAAAAGAAATTAAATTTTGAGGTTTACATTGTAGAATTGTCTCCTGTCAAGATTTAGTACTAGATATGAGTTTAAACATTCACTGCCAGCTTTATATTCACAGACCCAAGAAGTTCACGTGGGCAAATATGTTTTTGTGTATAAAGTACTCAGGAAACCTTTTTTCTGTATATGTTATTCAGATTTCAAATTAGGACCTCTTCTACCTGTTCAAAGTAATAGATTTTTGGCTCTCTCTCTTTTTACAGCCTTGAAGTCACTTTAGTAACAATCTCTCTTTGGCATAAAATCAGGGTCGCTCACCCCATCAACCATACCTCTTAACATCTCTAGTCCTTCAGAAAAGTATTGATTTTTCCAATTTGATATCTTTTCTATTTTGTATTATAATCATTATGCAGTGTCCCCTCCTTCTCCTGGCCTTTAGAAGTATTATCTTAGGACAGTCATCACAGAAAGTACTTTAATATGATTCATCTTTTAGGCCTAACCTGATTTTAAAAAAAAACAATTAACCTTTTCCCCTTGAAAGTTTAACTTGCATTTGGCAACTCATCTCGCTAAAACTTCCTATGAATTCCTCACAAAATTGATGGTCCCTTAAACTTTTCCTTATTACTTCTGAACCACTCTGAGTTTTCCATCAGACCATCTTTCTCTCAGGTTCTCTCTTTCATTTTCCAAATGAATGTTCTGTGCTGTTTATTATATTATTTCAGAACCAAACACCTGAATATACTTTTAAATGTATCAATTTGTCCTTTTCAGTTTTCTTCCTACCAAGGCCAAATGGCTACAGCCTAGCTCTGCATTGTAAATAGATCTCACTATTATGCGAGGATTGGTTTTCAAAATTATGGTGGAACGCATCAAGCTTCATAAACCTGAGAACATACAAAAGAGGACCATTCACTCTTATTCTACATAAAAAGAGGCAATTTAGGGTAGCAGATGTGCTGATTTCTTCCTGAAAACTGGGCTTTTGCTCTTGGGTTCATTAAAGTGTCTCAATTCAATTTAATGCCTTTCTTTTGTTTTGCCTTTCTAAATAAACTGATTGCGTCATTCTAAAAATCTGGAGTTATTCTGCATGCTTAATTAACCTAAATACATTCTGGGCTTTTTGTACTAAAATAATTAAAATCCAAGACTTGACATGAATTAGAATGCTTCTGAATTGAATTACTGTTTTAATTTTGGAGGTGTGTGTGTGTGTGTATCTACTGGTATATCTATATGTAGATATAGATTCATATCCTGGACTAAAAATTGTGTGTGTGTGTGTGTGTGTTTGTGTTTGTGTTTGTGTATCATCCAGATTAATAAGGTCCACATCTCATGTTGATGATAAACGGGCTACTGAAAGAAACCATATATGGATGAGACAAGAGAACCTGTAATTGAACAAATGCTAGAAGCTCCTCACAATGTATGGTGAGTTCTATCCCAAGCCCAATGCCCAGAGATTGTACATAAGCTGGAAAGAGGGCAGGCAGGGTCTGAACTATTAGCCTGGGAACAACATAACCAAGCAGCCAGCTTTGTGTATAGGACATTGTTGGATATTGTGACTAGATCCTCCCAATTCAAAATGGGGAATTCCACAGAATGCTATAGAGAAGAACAGGGCTAAGGGCCTGTGGACTTACAGATCAAGGCAGATCGTGGATAATAAACCTGCCATTGTTATAATACACAATGCACACTTTTCTTCAACAGTTCATTTGGGTTTGAAGTAAATATCTGCTTCCATATCTGTGTGGGAGGTATAATCTACCAATATCACTACAGCATACTGCATTGTTGTTGGTTTTTTTTATTATTTGATCCAAACTGCCAGTTCAGCTTGTGTACTATTAAGCATATCAGAGGTATGGTCCAGGTATTGAGGACTTTAATGGCGCTTCCACTGTTCACTTTTGTCTTTAACAAAAAATGCATCCAAAGATATGTGTGTGTGTGTGTGTGTGTGTGTGTGTGTGTGTGTGTGTGTGTGTGTGTGTATGAAATTTAGAAACCTGAATTTGGCACCAGTGTGCTGGTAACACTGGGACTATCATGGATATTTTGATATCCATCAAAATGGAAGATCAGAAGATCAGATATTCCCCCCCTCCCTCCCTCTCCTTTATTTTGTCCTGTTCGAGTGGTTTTCTCAAATTAGTTTCTTGGACCAGGCTTAACCCTGCTTATTTGATACTAGCCTTGGCTGCAGTTCTTCCTCCTGTGCTTCAAGGCTATTCCTTATTTGTTCTACAAAAATTGAGTCTAAAAATTAATCCTAGAATATTTCCCACTAAATTAGAATTCAGGAAGGAGACAGACAAAAAAGAGAGAAAGAAATTCATAGATCAGTCACTGAGAAAACCATGAGAAATTTATTCCTCTCATAATGCTACTATGAAAACAATTCTTGCAATTGCTCCTATCACAATGCAATTCTATGCTCGACAATTTAAAATGAAGTTTTCTTATCTGAAAAAAAGCATCTCCTAGATGGTAACCTTAGAGATGTTAAACTATGTATGTATTCAATAGAAAGAGGGCTTTCAAAAGGTGATGCCCTTTGAAAAGTTCTGGATATCCCACAGAGTGAAAGATACTTTTCCTTCCTTCCTTCCTTCCTTCCTTCCTTCCTTCCTTCCTTCCTTCCTTCCTTCCTTCCTTCCTTCCTTTTATATATGTAAAAGGTGAGGATAATTTATTGCTTTTTTCTTTCAGCACCCAGCCAGAGTGGCTCTTACATGTAACATGTTAAAAGTTAAATTTAATTTACATTTCTTTCTCCTTTTTTGTACACTATTTTTTTTCTTTGTTGTTCTTCTTTGGTCCATTGCTGAGAGAAAGTGGCAAGAAGATGACAAGAAACAGGGAGAAAGCAGAACTATTTAATTCATGTTTTGTATCTGTCTTTACACAAAGGGATAAAACAGTCCAACCTATCAAAAACAGCACCACAAAAATCAGATTAGGAACACAAATTGAAATGGAGAAGAAAACAGTAAGTGAGTACCTGTCTACCCTAGACGAGTTCAAATCACCAGCACCAAGATGGATTACACCTCAGGTTTCTGAAGGAACTGGCAGACAGATCTCAGAACCACTGAATTATATCTTTCAGAGATCCTGGAACATTGGGGATCTACCAGGGGACTGGAAAAGAGCTGATGTGGTTCCCATCTTCAAAAAAGGAAAAAAAATAGATCCAGGAAACCACAGACCTATCAACCTGACCTCAATACCAGGAAAGATTCTGGAAAAAATTATCAAGCAACGAATTAGTGATCACCTAGAAGCAAACAAAGTAATAGCCAAAAGCCAACATAGGTTTGTCAAAACAGATCATGCCAGACTAATTTTACTGCATTCTTTGATGATGTGACAAAATTTGTGGACCAGAGGAATGCCGTCGATATAGATTACTTGGACTTCAGTAAGGCATTTGATAAGGTAGACCATTACCTAATACTAGATAAAGTAGAAGGATGTGGGTTAGACAGCATAACCACCAGATGGATTCATAACTGACTGACCAACCGCACTCAACGTGTAGTCCTCAATGGAACTGCAGAAAAGATGTGGAGACTCTGGAAAGAGTGCAGAGAAGAGCAACAAAGATGATTAGGGGACTGGAGACTAAAACATATGAAGAACGGTTGCAGGAACTGGGTATGTCTAGTTTAAGAGAAAGAAGGACTAGGGGAGACATGATAGCAGTGTTCCAATATCTCAGGGGTTGCCACAAAGAAGAGGGAGTCAAACTATTCTCCAAGGCACCTGAGGGTAGAACAAGAAGCAATGGGTGGAAACTAATCCAGGAGAGAAGCAACTTAGAACTGAGGAGAAATTTCCTGACAGTTAGAACAATTAATCAGTGGAACAGCTTTCCTCCAGAAGTTGTGAATGCCCCAACACTGCAAGTCTTTAAGAAGATGTTGGATAGCCATCTGTCTGAAACGGTATAGGGTTGGACTAGAAGACCTCCAAGGTCCCTTCCAACTCTGCTATTGTATTATTATTGTATTATTGTTATGTTTCAGTTATGTTTCTGTTTTGTTTCATTTTGTTTGTTTGTTTTATGGTTTTGTATTTTATTTTTTATGATCAAACAATATTTTTTAAAAAAATATTCAGAGTTTAACAAACACAAGTTTCATTTTTGATCATTTTTTTACAGCGCGATCCCATACATGCCCACTTAGAAGTTGACTGTCATTGCACCAAATAAGATTTAATCCTAAATAACTGAAAAAAAAATTCAGCTTATTTTCCTTTCATAATCTTGTAAAGATGCATGTTAGATTTTGGGGAAAAGTTTTTTAAAACTCTATACTGATAATGTAATAAAACTTATAAAAAATTAAGGTGGTATATAAATGAATTAATGAATGAATGAATGTCAATAGTTTCTAAACTTCCATCTACACATTGTTTGCATATCTATGCCCTTGCTTATGTTGATTATTTTCCTTTATTAGAGAGCAACATACAGGAAGCCATGTTAGGTCTAATATCATAGGTACCTTGAAATCTGGTAACAGATCAATTCAGATATACTTTTCTTCTTGATACCCATGCAAATTTCCAAGCAAGCCATACACAGAGTTTTCTCAAACCACATTTTTACCACATATATTCTTTGTACTAGCTATAAATCATACATTGTTTACATTTTGTCTGGAAGTGAATATTGCTTTTCACAATATTATCCAATTGGATCTGTCTCCTTTCCGCTGCAGGAATACATTAAGAAAATTAATAATTCCCTTATATCATAAAAAACATGCCATCCCAACAATAAATTATGTCCTTCTACAGTCAATAATCTGGAATTCCTTAATGTAATCCACTCCTTAACCCACATCAAGCTTGTTGCCTGATAATATAATTCCCACTTAGGCAGGCCCAATCCTCCTCTTATTCCCGCATCTTGTAACAATTTTAATTTTATTCTTGCTTTTTTACCCTGAATAAACTTTAGCACTATTTTGTTTAAATCATCAAAATAGTCTTTCTCTAATCTGATTGGAATTCTCTAGAACAAATATAAGATTCTGGGTAAAATGTTCATTTTGATTGTAGATATTCTCCCTATCGTTGATAGTTGTAGGTTTTCCCATTTCATCAAGTCAATCACAATCTGCTGTTTAAGTTTTTGGTAGTTGTTCTCTTTAAGTGTGCTACATCTTGTAGTTAAATATATCCCCAAATATTTAACCTTATTTGTGACGTGAATCTCCAAGACCTCTGCCAATTCTTCCTTTTGTCTTGATGATATATTCTTTGTCAGAATCTTCGTTTTATCTTTATTTATTTTCAAACCTGCTACTTTTCCATATTCCTCTATTCTTTCTATCAATTTGTGTGCAGTTTCTAATGGATCCTCTAGGATAAAAACCAAATCATCTGCAAATGCTTGTAATTTATATTCCTCTTTTTGGATTTTCATTCCTTTTATTTCTTTTTTTCTCTCTGATCTTTCTATTTAAAACTTCTAATGTTAGAAGTTTTAATGTTTAGAAGAATGTTAGTAGAGGTGATAGTGAGCAGCCTTGTCTCGTCCCTTTCCTTATTTCAATAGAATCTGTCAGTTCTCCATTTATCATTATCTTTGCTGTTTGTTTATGCTATATGGTTTGTATGGCTTGGGTAAATTTCTTACAGAAACTCATCTGTTCCAGTTGTAGAAACATAAATCACCAATTCACATTATCAAATGCTTTCTATGCGTCTAAGAACATTAAAGCCATTTGTTTTTCTGGGTGCGCCTCATAACACTCCAAAGTGGGTCCAGTATTATTCTCATATTATCCTTAATTTGTCTCTTAGGTAAAAACCCATTTTGATCAGAGTGAATGAAACTATTTAAATATTTTTGAGTCGCTCTGCTAATATTGAAGCAAATAATTTATAATCTGAATTTAACAAGGAAATAGGTCTGTAGTTCTTAATTTGTAATAAATCCACCTCCTCTTTTGGAAGAAGTGATGACCATGATTTGGGTATCCTCCCCTCTGACATCACCTCATTCATAACTTCTAATAATGGAAGAGACAACGATTCCTGGAGTGTCTTGTAAAATTCTACTGGCAGCCTGTAAGGGCCTGGGGCTGTTCCGTTGTTTTGTTTTTTTAAGTGCTTCAATTAACTCCATCATAGTTATATATAAGGGATAAGGAAACTAAAACACAGGGGTATTTTAGAAGACACTATTTACGGGAGGCTTTGTTACTAAATTAGGAGAAGATCAAAAGGCAATATTACTTAAAAATTCCAGGCTGGCTATCAACTATTGAAGCTTTTTCATATTCAATAATATACAAAAAGGAACAAACAGTTAGATATGGTGAAATATTGAATGCAAAGAGTGAACTTAAATCTATGCAAGAGTTGAAACAGGAAGGGATAGGAATGAATTGGTTTTCATATGTGCAAATACAATCTAGATATGATAAAGATCGTGAAACGGAAGGGTTCTATGATAAAATGACTGAACTAGATAAAATCTTGACAGGTACTGATGAAAAAGTAATTAAAAATTATATGGACACTTACTAGAGGTTAAACTAAAGGAAGAACAAGTTAAAGAACCTATGATAGCTTGGGCGAAAAAATTTGGACATGGGATTAAACTAGAGAAATGGCAGAAATTGTGGTCTCAAAATTATAAAATGACAATGTCAACAGCATATAAGGAAAATTTGTATAAGATGTTTTACAGGTGCCACCTACCCCCAACGAGAATAGCAAGAAAAAAATTGGACATGGGATTAAACTAGAGAAATGGCAGAAATTGTGGTCTCAAAATTATAAAATGACAATGTCAACAGCATATAAGGAAAATTTGTATAAGATGTTTTACAGGTGCCACCTACCCCCCACGAGAATAGCAAGAATGTTCAAGAACAAATCGGAAAAGTGTTGGAAATGTCATCAGACAGCGGGTTCATATTACCATATGTGGTGGACTTGCATAGAAGCTAAAAAATATTGGACTAAAATCCACACGTGGTTGGAGAAAATGATACAAAAACACATTGACTTTAAACCAGAGATCTTGTTATTGGGAATTATACTGGAAATATACAAAAAAGATTTGAAATAAAATGAGAAAATACCAATGCAGGAGGAAGTTATTCAAAAAATAATGGAATGTGCTGAAATGAGTAAATTGACATTTAAAATAAGAGAACAAGAAGATGAACACTTTTATCAGGTATGGGATCTGTTCCATCAGTGGTTAGATAAAAAAAATATGGAAATGAAAACGGAGAATTTTTTTTTCTTTTTTTCCCATACTGTAAGAATAATAGAATGATATAGGTGATGCGATAAAAACATATTATTATTAAATGGACTAAGAATGATGCAATGGAATATTGGTAAATATATGAATCTAATATCTAGAATATTTTGTTTAAAATGAAGGAATAACAATTGTAGCTGAACAAATGATGTACAATGATAATAATGTACCTATGTATATTCGATGGACAATCTGTGATTTTATATACAATTGAAAGTGGTGTTGCACAAATGCTTGTAACCAAACAACATGCTATATGTAATTGATTATGGTTTTATGTTTTGTTTGTTTTCGTTTGTCTAAAAAATAAAAAACTTGTACAAACACAAAAAATTAATAATGGAGAAGGAGAAGGATAAAAATTAATAATCATTTATAACATCTTCAATTTGAAGCAACTGCTTCAGCCTACCTAAGAGCAAAGCCTGGCTATTGGATTCTACAGGGTGTGAAATGAATTGTTCAGACTGAGAAATTGGTTTGAATTTTAATATTTCATTTAGTATGTCTCTCATGAACCGATGAGTGGAAAGATCTTCAGGCAAGAACTACAGTCTATAAAGTATCCCAAATCACCTTGCATTGATACTACTGATTCAGGAAATAAACAGCCCAATGCACCTCTTGGAAGATCCTGTCATAAAATCTATCACTCCTTTCAGGCTTTACAGTGAATAGAAAACTAAACATGTAACTCATTTTTCTGAAAACAGTATTTTGATCTTCGAGTAGCAATTTATTTCCTGAATCTTTTCAGGCCATGATACTGTAGTATCAGATTGGATTATGGGATTTAGAGTACCCATCTGCAGCAGCCCAAAAAACCTTGAATACAAATTCAATTCTCTGCTTAGCATATAACAAACAAAAAAGTTTAAGAATTTGAGTACTGTGGAAGAGAGAAAAAGAACTCTTCAGGCGCTTTTCCTGGATCATTTCCATTTTTCTTGCCAACTCTGTCATTCCAACACAGCATTGATTTTAATTCCAAAAGAAAACAGGGTTAGGGGCTGAGCCATACCAATAAAGATTGTGAGAACTCACTGATAAAATGTGACGGGAGCAGAGTAAGATGAAATTCAATATGCTGTATTATTGATCAAGTTTTTCATACAGAACTCCCCCAAGCTTGTAATCAGAAACAGTTTGTGAGAAAGAAATGGCATCCAGAGACTATCATAATGAGATGACTATTGAATGTGTTGAATGCAGAAAGACAGCCCTGTGAATGTGAAGCCAATGTAAGAATTATGGAATCTGCAATTCCAACATTGATATAAAGTGCCAAATTGGAGATGATGCTCTAAAGCCATCTGTGCCAAATCACCCCCAAGCCGTCTTCATTGGCTTTCCTCCTTTCTGACAAGAGACAGCCACAGAGGCAGTTTTAGAGAGTCAAAGAGACCAGGTGTTACCCACTCAACAGATGGTTTGCTTCCAGTTTTGATTTACCCGTTGTAATGATTAAAAATAATGTTGACCTCAACGACAATTATTTCTCCCCCAAATTCTAGCACAGGAATGTTCAATCTGAGGACCCCGAACCCCATGAATGCTTTGGCTTTGACCTCAGAGCCTTTCTGAAAGTTGTTGCACTTGGATTTCATCTTCTGTGTATCCCGTCCAACAACAGCTGTGCAGTAGTTCTGGGGCTGGGAGAAAGAGATGACATTTATTGTTGGATCAATGTTTGCATTGGTTCTATGGAGCAGTGCTGAAGGTGAAGGTGTGGCTTTGCAAAGAGTCTTGCTTGCTTATGATCTGAGAGCAGCTCTGCTTTGAGATATTCTTCTTGTACTCTCTTCTGCTATCCTGCTTATATCTGACTCCTCCCTCCTGCAGCTATGAATTGTGCAGACTGAACCAAAGAGCTTCTGGTGGTTATTTCCCTCCCTCCCCTCTGCTATAGTTTCTCCTAAGCCGGCAGTGTGAGACTGATATTCTGCTTGCTTTCTCTTACGGGCACGTTTTTGACATCGGCTTTTTACTTTAAGGCTAAACTTTACCGCTTCTGAGGATTATAAACGGCTGACAAAGAACTGAGGAAAGGAGAAATTATTGTGCTTTATTTTCTTGGCTGGAATTTTTTGCTCCTTGGGACTTAACATTATTGCTTCTTTTAACAGTGTGAGCTACTTGGGAGCATCCTAAGCAGGCATTCAAAAAGGGGAAAAATCTGTATAGTCCAAGAATAAACTTGGTAGAGAAGATGAGGAATCTACTGTGGAGCTAACAATGTTTTCACCGGACGAGAACTCAAAGAATCTGTGAGAAGGTAAAGTAACATCAACCCCAGCTATCCCAACCATCCTGGCGACAATGTCAGTCACCCATATTAATGATTCATTAAATGGGACAAGCTTCCCAAACCAGGGAATGATGGATATACCCAAAGACCAAAAATCTTTGAATCTTTTTATTTTTTGCTTGACTTTTGTCATCACATTCCTAACCCTGCTGGGTAGCATCTATTCATTAGTTTCCCTGCTGAGAATGCAGAACAAAAGTACAGTTTCAATGCTTGCAACTTCTCTAAGTGTGGATGATCTGATTAGTGTGGTACCAGCAACAATTTTTATGCTCAAGCCTTGGTTGAATGAGATGCTTCCCCAGACTGCGTGTAACACTTCAGCGCTACTGTACTTATTTCAGGGCTTCTCCAGCAACTTGATGGGGTCCCTTGTAGTTTCCTATAACTTCTACAGCCTCAATAAAATGGGAGAGAGCCAAGGGGCCACCAAGAGGCCAGTGAGCATAATATGGGCTGTTCTTACCATCTGGATTGTCTGCCTGCTGATTTGTATTTTGCCTTTATGTGGTTGGGGCACCTATGTTCCCACCTCCTGGGGATGTTTTGCTGACTGTTCCAGTTCGTATATCCTGTTTCTCTTTATAATCTATTCATTGTGTTTCTGTCTCCTAATTATACTCTCCATTCCTCTTATTTATCAATTGCTGTGTTCAGATGAGCAACAGCATTTTTATGATGATTATCATCAAATCACTGGTGGCCATTTTTCTTCTGGGGTACTTCCATTTGAAAGTCACACATCTTCTCTTCCTATAGAAGACACTATGAATAAAACCCAGAAGCACTGTCAGAACTCTGACCCAGTTATCAGACAAAGTCCAGCTGACCACTGTCACTTGGATCACTACGGCACACGAAATGTGCCACCTAACAACCGGAACACCACTGTGGAATTTGCTCAGAAACGTTTCTCGCTAATTCTTGCTCTGACCAAAGTCATTCTTTGGCTCCCAATGATGGTAAAAAAAAACTTGTCCAAATTTCTTTTCCTTATCTCTAAAGGCTTTGTTAAGTGGTATCTAGTGATATTTGGAAGTGGGGAGCAGCAGAACAGAGTAAATTAAGCTACAGCTTGTGTCCAATTTGAAAACTTGCATCTTGTGTTTAAAACATTGGTTAATCAAGATTTTTTTTTATGAGTTACTGTGTCACTTGCTTTGTATTTCTTTATTCAGTTTGGCTACTGCTTAAAGTATTCCTTGTCTAGTCAAACAGTTGGGTACATTACTGTAGTTTCAACTGAATGTACTGTATATTTCTAATACTGGTTTATTTAACGTTCAGGAATTCAAAATGCACATATATTGATGTTTTCTTAAGGAAATGAGTAAGATTTTAATTACTTTTCAGATGATTGAGATTTGTTTTGCCAAATGGTTTGTAATAGTCAAATGCAAGAAAGATTCCAGACAACTACTTTACAATTCTAGTTTTATGCTAGCATAAGTTTTCTACAAATACATCTTGTTGAATGATTCCAAGGGTGGAAAACTAGGTGGAATAAACCAAGTTCTTATGCTTCATGCAGTTCAGTTGGGCATTAGGTTGTCTGTTTTGGCATCTTCCAAATATTCCTTGCTTTGTTTATTAGCTGCAAGGCACACCTTTTCGTGGTGAATTGCTTGTAGCCATGTAATTCAGAAGTATGACTAAATGACTAGAAGAATTTCATTATTTTCTATTTCCTTGTTTAAAAAAAAAAGAATTACTGCCTTGAAGTTTGTGACAATAGATTGCAGATAGAGCAATTCATTTACATGTGTTTGTTTTGTTTTTGTCATGTATCTCTTACACCACATTCAGTGCCCTATTGCATTTGTGAATCCCATTTTTGCCAGCACTTAGGGAGAATATTTTGAAATCTGTTGTTCCTTCCGAGCCCTTTTCCAATCCTACATTCACTGATGAACTTTAATTTTTACATCAGTTTGGTCTAAGGCTTGTGTGTGTATTGTTGTGTACTCTTCCCTGGAAATAAGCACTATTAGACACATAAGAATTTATTTCAGAAGCAATGCATAGTTGCCAATCCAGTAGTAAGAGCTGCATTCACTCACATTCTTCCCTTGTAACCTCCCCTAGCAATCCTCCCTTTGCCCTTAGTTATGAGATTAAAATTGTAAGATCCATGGGGCAAGGACTTGCTTCTTTATTTATGAAGCTCTGCATAAGGAAAGCACTGTGCAAATCATCTATCAACGTGATCTTCTCAAGGGTACCTTTCCACCTCCTTGCAATAACTCAAATGGCTCTTTATTAATAGCTCAGTGTTGAAGCTACTTCTCTGCTATAGAACAGGCATCAATATTTATTGTTTCACTTGAATCAACTGGCATTTCTGAGAGGCACAGATGGGACTTGTGTTAGAACAGTTCCTTTTCGACATCTGTCAAAATTCAAAGACATGCGGAAGCTCAGTTGAGACAAATTCCAGGAGAACAGGAATGTTTATCTGCTGTATAATAGAGAGCAAATGGCTTTGGATGTCTTTTGATAGGCAGCACAGACTGCTTGTTGTTACGTCCATTATTTTGCAATGGCCCTGTAAATATATCCTCAGCAAAATATCTGTATACGCTACTGGATGAGTCTAACAAAGAACATTAGGTCATGCCCAGGACTTAATGGACTATGAGCCATCCAAATCTGGGTCTTAGCCTTACCATGAGCCGAGCAGAGCAGAGATAAGTGTGCTCATAAATATGTTTGGTGAATGTAATGATACAGCATGTGCAATTTTGGTTTTGGCTACTTTTGGCTTTGGTTTTGCCTGCCATATTATGTGGATTGTAGAAGATGATCCCCAAGTAAATGAGGTTGTTGGGAGGAATAGCATCACTTGTACTATTTCTATAGGATTGCAACATATGGCAGACATACATTGCCATGCTAAGTAATAGTCAGCTCTACCAAACTCAGTGGCATTTATTTGTAAGTAGCAGGTTTAGAAGAGTCCTGTACACCTGTCTGGATCATGTCTTTGTTTTCTAAGATGCCAATATTCAACTCTGGGGAAGCCTATGAAGCACATATTTAAGAGAGGGATCATAATATGTGATTGCTTTTGTAGAAGCCAGCTGTCTGTTGCTTAATTTCTCTGGAATACCTCTCTCTTTCAGATACAAATGGTTGTTCAATACACTGTTGAGTTTCACAATCTTTCCTTTGAGATATTCAGCTTCCTGCTAACTTTGCTAGCTGTCACTGTCACTCCGATGTTTGTCTTGTCAGAGCACTGGAGTCACCTGCCTTGTGGTTGCATTATCAATTGTAGAAAGAGCATCTATTCAGTGTCATCAGAGGAAAACAAAGGTAAGGAGGAAGGATGGGGAAAGAGGTTATACTGCTTCTTCCAAAGAGACATTATCAAGTTCTACTGTTATATACTGCAGATCCAAGGGGATGTAAAACCTATAGTTTTATATCGTTTTAACATTTTTCATTCAAACACTTTCTTTGGGCCTGAGTTGACTTATTTTAAAATGCAGACTCCTTTGTGGTATTGGAACATCAATATGACTGACAAAAGTTCAACTTCTGTTACATAAAATAAGACCAAATAGTGGTGGAAGAGAATTGCTATGGTTTTACACTCTTCTTTCATCAAAGTTAATGGCAGTTCACATGGTGTATTGTTTTAATTTTCCATGTCTCATTAACAGCCAAAGTTTAAAACTGCCCATTAAGGCAACCCATATACAGTACATTTCAGTGGTTGTGAAGTACAATTTTATTCCCAATTCATTCCCAAAGCAAAATGGATCTTTTCTGTCCAAAAAGGTGCATCCTCTGAATCTTCTAGAGCAACGGTGCCAAACTCAAGGCCCATGGGCCAGATCCAGTCCTCAGGGTGCTTAGATCTAGCCCACAGAGATGAACCAGAAATAGCAAAGGACCGTCCCACATGCCTCTGCCAGTGAAAATGGAGCTCAGGAGCCCGTTTTAGCTGGCAGAGTGCTCGGGCCACCACAGGTGCCTCTGATATCGCACTGGTCACACCCACCCTGACCGTGCCCACCCCAGCCCCTTGAGGTCAAATGCAACCCTGATGCGGCCCTCAATGAAATTGCATTTGACATCCCTGTTCTACAGCCTTCTTCCGTGTTTGCTTTATGTTAAGAAACAATGTGTACACCTTCTGCATATTTCTGGAGTTGATCAAATATTTGCAGAAAGATATTTATAGCAGATGGTGATCCAACAATTATCTAACAATTTAAAGGTAAACTTTTTCTCTCGTTTTGTTAATGCTAAAGGTTATTCCTCCCCTCCGCCCCAAAATAAAATATGTACCCATCTTTATGGCCCCAGGCAGAACTAAATAGTTAAACATACAATCATAGTATCTAAAAACAATATCCCTCTACTTTAAAATCTTTTATTTTTATGGCTACTTTTGGTGGCAACTACAGCTCGCTTTTATTTCTAACATATTCTGTTACAAAGGATAGGAATAAAAAGTGGCAATTGGAATAGGAAACCTGGTGCTCTTTAGAAGTTTAGAAATCTAATTCCAATCAGATGCAGTTAAGGGAGCCAATGAGAGGAGATTGTGAGGACTGTTGCTTGAAACATCTGGAGACACTAGGATCGCTACCATTAAGCCTGTATTCCAGAATCAATGTTACAGGTAATCCAAGACATACAACTACAATTAAGCCCAAAACTTCTGTTGCTCGGTGAGATATTTGTTTGCTCCATTTTACGATCTTTCTTGCAACAGTAAGTGAATCCCTGCACTTGTTAAGTTAGTAACATGGTGGTTAAGTGAGTGTGGCTTCCCCATTGACTTTACTTGCCAGAAGGTTACCAAAAATGATCACATGACCCTGAGACACTGCAACCATAATAGGTTGGTTGCCAAGAGTCTGAATTTTGATCACTTAACCATGGGGATGCTGCAATGGTCATAAGTGTGAAAAATGGTGATAAGTCGCTTTTTTCAACGCCACTGTAACTTTGAACAGTTGCTAAATGAACTGTTGCCAGTCAAGGACTACCTGTAATTAATCAACTTATTTGCAGAGATGACAGGCTTGGAATTCTGAGAACATACAATGAGAGCTCCCACAAGATGACTGTTATGATAGTTATATACAAGATAGCGAGACGTCAAACATTTATTCCCTTCAATTTATTTGGAGCACCCTACAATTCCCAATTTAATTAGCCTTTCCTTTTTCTGGGCAGGTGGATACAGCTTTAGAGTATTTGTTGCAGCTCCTTGTCATTTTGATTTTTTTAAGAACACCTACTGTGTATGAGCTATTTGAACTTAGAAACATTCTTATGAATACAAATAATGTTAGAGGCTGACACTTAAGACGCTTACTGTCTTCCCTGTTGAAGTCCTTAAATATTAGTGTGTGTGTATGTGTGTGTGTGTGTGTGTGTTTTCAAGTCAGTGTTGAAGACGTCCCTGCATTTTTCTTAGTATTTTGGGAGTGATTTGCCACTGGCTGGCTTCCCATAGCTGAGAGAAACTAGTTTGTGATCACCAGTTGACTTTGTACCTACTGTGGATTAGAAATCATAGTCTCCTGATTTCTTGCCTGATGCCTTAAACACTACACCAAACTTATTATTTAATATTTTAAGAAGCTGGATTGAACTGGATTTATGTGTTCCAGAGCAGAAAACTTTCTGGATCAAGCTGTTGCAGAACTGAGATATTACTTCCTTCTTTTGTGCAGAGCAGGAAAATAAACTAATACTGGTATTAGTAATAATTGCATAGGTTCCTGTTTAACATAAATGTTAAAAAATGATGTAGATAATACTATTCAGTCTAAATCTGGGACTCAAACAAAGATGGTGATTGAGCCACAGTTGATTTTGAAGAGATGGATTTTATGTTCACTGTTCTTCCAGAATCACTACATAAAACAAATATGAAGAATTAAAGTCAGACCAAAAAAAAGTAGCAGATGTTGAATTCCAAGCCAATTGCACATCAAGCAAACAAACAAAATTGAAAAAAAATAAACTTAAATTGCAGACATTCAATTAGATGATTAATATGTTAGTTAGGCACTAGTAAGTCAACCTGATTCCTGACAACTGCATGTACAAATGTTCAACACCTTGAAGTTCTTCTCCCAAAAAACCTATAATTTCTTTGATTCATTCTATCTACTTTATCAGTTGTCTTCCCATTTTTTTAGTTCTCCCATACTTCTAAACATAGACAACACAGATCTAGTCCATCTTATATCACATGCCCAAAGTATATGAGTTTTTTTTTGCTGTTCCTCAAGGGAGGAATCAGACTTTCCTAGACCCAGGATTCAAATCAAATAACCTTATTACAATCATAAGGAAAGCAATAAATTAAAGTCTTAAAAATAAGCGAATATAAATATACATATATATTGATTGATAAGTCTATATAGATATAAGATATATAACAAGAAATAAGAATAAAACACAGAATTTAATAGTATAGGGATAAAAGTGCAATAATTATAGAATAAACTATCATAAAATATCAGAAAGTTAATAAGTCAGGATCTTCAACTACAGGTACTATGATTAGTACATGTAGGAATGAGCAACCTAGAAGGATATGAGTTGGGTTACTCTCAGATAAGAGAACCAATAAATAAATGTTGTGCTCTCTGTCCCCAAATGTCTTTAGGATGAAGTGTTTGAGTCATGCTAGAGTCCCTATTATAGGAACAATAGAGGAACTTATGGCTGTAATGAACCATCTCTGCATGGGTCTACAGTAGGTGGTGATGCACTGGAGTATTCTTTGACCATCCAAAGATGACTAATGAAGGCTGTGCATCTAGTCCAGTTAAGGTAAAAGACCTACAATATATTGATATTACAATAGATGGTAAATAGTAGGCTGGTGCAATCTCACAGGTTTTAGGACTAGACATTAGAACCTAGTTTTGGTCAAGGGTTCCTAAACTCTTTGTCACCATACCTTTCTTTATTTTAATGTACACATCTCCCCTAAAAATCCAAAGACCAAAACAAACATAAATGAATAATGAAAATAATACACTGAAATGATGGAAAATATAGGTTTATTATAACAATGTAACTGAAAGATTCTTCATATTTCCCCATGGAAGGAACACCTCACAGTTTGGGAAACTGAAGTGCTGTGTTCCCTAGAATTGGGTAGACAATAAATTTAAATAACAAGAATCTGAACAGCTGGCTGACTATGTCAAACCACAATACTGTATATTTATGAAAAAAATAAATCTGTATTTATCCCAATCTTGATTGGAGCCCTCAGAGCAATACCCAAAGGACTCATTCAATATTTGGAATTTTTAAAAATTTATTTAATTTATTGGACCTGAACACCGTAGTTTCCCCTAAACCCCCCCCCCCAAAAAAAACACCTCACCTTGCTTAGAACTGCCTATATATTTAGGCACTACCTTTAAAAATTCTTAGGTCATTTGTTAGATCTTGAATTATTATGTTATCACCAGGCTTAGACTGTGAATTTAACAGTAGATTACTCTTAATAACAATATTTGAGGCTTGAGAGCACATCTGGCATTTTCAAAGCCTAAGGAGCAGAGACTCTGAATTGAAAAACTCAATAAATGGATTTTATCAGTAGCTTTCTTAAGCCACATTGATTTAAAGCAGTCCCTAAAGGCTAAACGGGCCAGACTTATAGGGAAGAAAATTAATTTTAGTCAAAAGTTGACAAGTAAAAGCCAAGCTCTAGCCTCCACAGAAACTAAATATATCTCCAAACATAAAATTGTATTTCTAATTCATTTTGGGACAGCAAGGATTGATGAGTTCTTCTTTAAATCCATGATTCTCTTAGTAATAATTTTCAGGTCTGTAATTTGATGGCAATTATCTTCTTTCTCTCTCTTTTCAATAGCAGCTTTCACGGCCATATATTGCCAGTGGAAAGATTATAATTGTAATTGTTCTGATCTTTGTTGTCATAGAACTATCCTTTCATGACACTATCAGTGCCTTCCTCATTAGGATTAATCTGCTTTTTATTCTACAGCACACTGACCTTGTCTATCTATCCTTGAGCCCAAGGAAACAAAATTATCCCTTCAAATCCTTTACCATTAATAATAACATTAACCCAGATTTTTTCACAATGCATATTTTCATTGTGAGAACTGCCTTACTCTCTGCTGACAATGTTTTCACATCTTAAATTCTTATCTAGAATCATTTTCCATTCGTTTACTATTTAAGACACTAAATCTCTGTTAGACATGCATGGGAACAAGAGATATCCTTGTCTCATTTTTTCCCTATTCATTATTTTTCTCTAAATTTGGTTTCTGCAATAACTTCCAGTTTATTGTAAAAGTTTGTCAGAAGAATCATCAGAGTCAAAGAAAATAATCTGATTTCTCTTGTTTGTAGAAATCTGTGTAAACATCTTTGTAAAATTTGAAGTTGAACTTTGCTTGCATAAGGACCTAATCAACCATGTCAACATGGGTATATTCACCAATATTTTATAATCTTTAGGCTATAAAATCTTGTTCTATATTTATTGACAGAGAACTGTTAGCATAGTGACTGCTTCTTCTCCTGCAACTTTAATCAGTGCAAATATGTATTAACTTGCTCCACTGTTTTCTTATGTGGTACCTAGTTTGCTTTCTATCATAACTGAGTGGTTCCTGAACATATTCTGAAAATGCTTTCTATAATTGTATAATTCAATTTGTTTTCATATGCCTTCAACCTCATTTGATTCAACTATATATCTCTTTTGTGATTACATAGTTCTAAGTATTCCTATCTATATATCATTTCCCCATGATTTCTTGTGAATTCTTTCTTTTAACACTTCTATTTTTATTTTCCCAAATAGTTATAGTATCTTCCTCAATTTCTTTCTGAAACTGCTTGACTGCCTTGATTGCATTGGATTGCATTTTTCCATCTTCTTTTTCTAATTGTTTGTTTGATTCTGCTATAGTACATCCAGTAATGCCCATATACTATATACTGTTTAATATGCATTTATGTTGCTTTAAAAATAGTTAGCAATAAATATTTATTGAGTCATAACTAGGCACATGCTTAGAGGTGCTTGTTTTTAGTATTATTGTTACTCAATTTCTTTATACTGTATTGTCCAGTTCCATAATAATATAGTATGCAATTATATGATTTGAAGTACCTCATTCCAGACCACCTATGTTTAAATATTCTTAAAATTTCAGTTTAATAGACTTCATTTCCACTTTTTAAAAAAGTTGCATTCGTTTCATGCCATCCCATGTTATAACATTATGTGTTTTTGAGAAAATCTTCTTCTCAGTATTGGCACCATTGATATCTAGACTTTCTTACTCTTTTGGTCATGCCTTATCTTTACCTCCTTATTTGCCTATGGAAGTTTCCCTGTTCTTCCTCAGTAACAAGAGAAGTATTTCCCATACTAGAAGTCTCACAATGTTTTAACAATGCCTATACTATTTTCTTGATCAAAGTATAAAGTGGTTTGCGATTGCCTTTTTCTAGATTTAATTTTGGATTTTATTTTCTTAGGCAGGCTACCTTTCTTTATGCCTGCCTCACTGCTTTGAATATTACTCTTAACTTTACCATCTATCTCTACCAGCAAGAGTGGTCACTTCAGAAATCTCTGTTCCTACTTCTATTCCTCTCAAGACATTAAAAAATAAAAATCCCATTACTTACTTATATGTAATTCCCTTTTAACTCAAGGTGACTTTTTATGACTAATTTATATAGTCTGAATTTTATCAGAATATTTTCAGAGTTCATTGTTTTAAACAGCCAACAATATAAGGGTGAAGTTAAGTTTACATCAGTGGGAGAAGTTAATTTACTTTATTGCGATGCTATATTAAGTTACCAAAAAGTAAATCTCATTGAGGTCAATGTGATTCACTTTGGATCTGAGATTCATTAGAATATTATAGGCTTTGTTTGTGGAGGTATATATTGGACTTGTGATGCTGAAATAAAATTATATCCAAGCCCTGAAAAAAGTTGAAGGCTGAATAATTAAACCAACAAAATATGCAGAAAATTGTAAAACTATAGGATAGGATAGGATAGGATAGGATAGGATAGGATAGGATAGGATGGGATGGGATGGGATGGGATGGGATGGGATGGGATGGGATGGGATGGGATGGGATGGGATGGGATAGGATAGGATAGGGTAGGATAGGATAGGATAGGATAGGATAGGATAGGATAGGATAGGACAGGACAGGACAGGACAGCAGAGCAGAGCAGACAATAGAATAGAATAGGAAATTATATAATATATTTTAGCAAAAGTATACTAATAGTATATTACTATATTGTAGTGTATATTGTACAACTATATAGCAATATTTTCTTTTTCAGGACACTTTTCAGAATATTATTAATGCTAGCTCCAAGTCAAATTAGAATTTATTTTTATATTATTTCTGTTACAATAAGGTCATTTAATTTACTTCCAGGGTAAATTTAACATACTTTCATAAAGTGTACAATTCCTAATAGAACCAACATAAAAAACTGTTTTCTAATAGCTGGGAAATAACTATGCTCTTGTTCTAAGAAATTTTTATTTCACATTCCAAATGTTATATACATATATAGTACAAAATACCTTTATTGCATTTAGTACAATTTTAAACACACTCATAATGACTGTATGACTGATTTCCCTTTGTCCATCTACTGCACATGATCAAATGAAGGACAGATTTTTTTGGATGGCTGCCCAATTGCCACACTGTCTGGGAGATAATTATTTCCTGCTGCTTTTTTTTTTAAGCATTAAAATACATCTGTTGGCCTGGTCAACATTTCTGTCAGAGGAGAGTTGGGGAAGGCTCACTCACCACAGCCTATGACTTCCTCTATTTAATCCCTCTATGAGCTGCAAATAAAAAGCAAAGAGAAAGTAAGACAAGAGGTCCTTAGAGCAATCACTTTAGAACTTTGATCTCCTTGCCAGCAACGAAAAATAAGGTAAACCTTTTGTTAACCTTTGTTCCAGTTTTTACAGTGATGAACCATAGTATGTTTACAGCTAAAACAAATATCCTCTACTGTCTGGTGCTAATTGGATTGTTGTATTTATACAATATACTGACCTATTCCCTGCCCCAGTAAAGAATGTTGTGCAAACACACTTTGGCTTCAGCTGTTTCCTATTTTGTCATTTAATGTTTGAAACGTTGATTTAAAATATATGTTTTGATAAAATTTACTGACACCCAATTATTAAAATATGGTGTACTTTAAAAAAAAAAATACTATTAACTGTCCTGCCGGCTTCTAGTTGTTTTAATGCAATGCTTTGCTTTCTTTTTTTCTTTAGCCAAAAGAAGAGGTTTTGAATTCAATTTGTCCTTTCAACAAGGTTATGGAATCTATAAGATATCCCATGACAATCACCACAGTGATGGTAGCAATTCAATATCCTACCACAGCTTGCTCAACTGCGATTGTGAGAACACAAAAGGAACTCAAAAAGAAAGCAGCAAACTGGAGATCAGCACCATTTCTGTGGTGGACAGCTCCATGTATAAAAATATTGCTGGTTGCAAAAATGTTGACAGCACAGACACCAGGAAAGACTTAAGCAGGGATAAATTCATAGACTGCCTAATGCCTGATAAAATGTCATATAAGAAAGAAGAGATCGGGAATATTGAAAAAGGAACTTTTTTTGAAGGACCAGAAAGAAGGTTGTCTCATGAGGAGGGCCGGAAACCAGAACTCTCTGACTGGGAGTGGTGCAGAAGTAAGTCGGAAAGGACCCCTCGACAGGTAGTGTGTAATTTAGTACTGAAATCTTTTATGTCCAAGGTTCATAACTTTAAGCCTCTTTCAACCTTTGAATGTTATTCCAGAGAACTTTCAAAACTTTCCAGTAAAGTATAATTTTTAAAATGATACAAAGGGAGAAGATAATTAAGTGTATGGGGAGCAATCATAACAATTGTATTTAGTTAATTTCATACAGCTCAAATGTAAACAAATCACATTTAGTTATTGTCCTTGACTTGCTCACTTCTTTGTCCTGGTCCTGTCTACTTTGGGGAGTATATCATTCAAAAGAAAGGTGTGGTTGGCAGCAAAAAGTTGTGCATGCTGGTTCCTTTGTAAGTGTAACAAGTGCTAAGAATTTCAGGGTCTAAGCTTTCTAAGTGATAAGTCACTTTGCTACTCAGGTTTGTAAAAAACATAGCCATGTTCTAAATTATCAATTGGTTAAGGCAATATACTCAGCATAGTAAAATGGATTCCAATGTATTTCACTGGAAAATAGTAATAGCAGTAGCACTTAGAACTATATGGCACTTTATAGTGCGTTGCAGCCCTCTCTAAGCAGAGAATCAGCATATTGCCCCCAATATTTTGGATCCTCATTTTACCCACCTCGGAAGGATTAAAGGTTGAGTCAACCTAAATCAAAGATACTTTAATTTAGTTACAGTATGTTGCAGATAGGATAGGTCAGTAATTTATTTTGGCAGTTAAGATGCAAATCGGGAGAGTTCCAGTAATAATATATGAATTATTACTGATCATTCAAATATAAGTATAATTCAAAGAAGACAGGATTCAATTTTAATGTGTGGCTTAATAGGGCACATATTTAATTTAAGCAGCTTCAAACGCCTGCACCTGATTTTGAAAATAAATAAATAACTTCAGACTATAAAGGGAAACACAAAAACATCTGCAGCTGCTTCTTTTTTTTAAAGGATAATAATATAAAAATACCAGGAAAGTTAGATCTTTTACTCACCTCTGCTGAGTTTGGACTGAATAGTTTCACTCTAATGATTTTTAAAAGGATATTTCCTTTATACCTCTTTTAAGACAAACATAGTTTGGATAAGGAAATGTCAGTAAATTAGCTTCCATGTATTCTAATGAGGAACTGTAGACAGATAAGAATCTGTAAAGAAGTTATGTTACCTTAAGACTGTGGTTTTGTTACTTCTCATTCTTTGGTTTACTTGATGGCCAGACAGATTGGTATACTAGATCAGCAAACTTAGCCACTCATTGGAAAAACTTTTCTGGGTGCCAGGGTGGGTGGATATATTAATGGATATATTAGTGAAGCTTGGTCTCATCTGAGCAAGATTTGGTTGTTTGTCTGTCAATATTACGTAGCAGAGGCACTAGAAACAAAGCTCCCAGACAAAATACTGGCATGGATAAAGTGGCTTTTGTAGAGTTGATCTTCACTTCAACCCCTCATGTTTAAAAGTAAATATTTGGACCAATGCCTGGAAATGTTAGCTTAGACCTGATACTTAATCCAAATTCATTTTGATCCAAGAGCATGCATTTTATAAGCTTTCAGCCTATAGTCCAAGTGGCTGGAACTTTCTTTTTAATTAATTTTCAGCTTAAATTAAATCGATTTTAATATTTGACTTAACCCCATGCACCACTCAATCCTGGCTCTAATTCTATGCTCCAAAGTTTAGAAATACACTTTTTAAAAGTACTTTCCTGCTGTGGGGAAAACCTCCCCAGAAAATAGTCTTTAAAGCAAGCAATAATGATGCACAAGATAGGTTGGTGTCCAATCTTTTGAATTGTCTGGGCCACATTGAGAGAAAATAAATTGCCTATGGTCACATATAAAATATATAATACAATTAATGTATATAAATAATAAACTTCCTTTGCTTTCTATAAACTTTGTATGGTTGCATTACTAGCTATCCGGGGATGTGGCTTAGGGCCGCAGATTGGATACACCTTTTGTAAAGTGTACATTGCAAAAATAGCTAGAGTGGCAGAATAGAACAAACCGAACAAGATTACCCCAAATAGTGCATTTTTCCAGTTTCCATTTCTTTAACATGTATTATATCAGGGGTCAGCAACCCACAGCTCTGGAGCCGCATGTGGTGATTTCATCCCTCTGCTGTGGCTCCCTGTTGCCAGTCAGCACCACAAGTTTGAGAGGAGCTTCTGGTTAGGGGGGAAGCAGGGCACACCAGGAGGAGACTCTATGGCAAGGGGTAGGTTTTATGGTCAGATCCACAATTGATAGAGCTTTTAGTTAGGGCAAGTAGAGGAAAAAGGACACCGCGCTAGGAGGAGACTCTATGGTGGGGAAACCGGATTTCCAGTTGGCTCTAGAATTGAATGGGGGCTTCCAATTAGGATCTTTGTGGCTCTGAGTGTTTAAGGTTTCTGATCCCTGTGTTATATCAACAATTTTTTAAATGGGAACACACTAAAACACTCATTTTAAAAACTGTATTATTCCCTCAACCATTCCAGCCCCAGGTTCAGAATACATTATTTTGGTTTATATGTTTGGACACTGTTCCATAATTTAAATTAAAAATGTGATGGTTTAGTGCCATCCATTTGACAATAATTGTCTTGGGACGCTGACCTTTATTTGATTTTCATTATGATACTCAAATGCAGTTATGTTTTGAGTACCTTTGAGCTACTTGTCTCATTTCATGCCTGTTCAAATATTTTGGAAGTCTTGTAAAATATCGACAACTATTAGAAGCTAGTTTTTTTCAGTTTTTATCTATAATGGAAAGATCATAGTGTAATCTCTTGGAAATTTTCTTAAATCTTGTCTACATCTATTCGGAGACAATATCAAGCAATGTTTTTTCACTTTCCAAATGAAGAATAGGCTATTGTCTCTTTAGCTGAGGTTGAACAGGCTATTAAGTTGTGGCTTACATAGTACTTTGACAAAATCTTGCCTGTGTATGTGAGTGAACACATGTTCATTGTCTTAATATGTTATGTGACATGTCTTAAGATTTAACTTTGTTTTAGTCTAGTATCTTATGGAAACATGGATACTGTTGTTTCTTAACCATATTTTACAAACTAGTGTTTTCTGTGAGTATAGTTTAACATGCTTATGATAGTTTTGGTTGTGTAAATTTGCATTATTTCACTTTAAAAAATACATTTCTGGGGTTTCTTCTTTTTTCTGAGTTTGGATTCCTTAATTTATAAGTTCTAAAGGTAAACTGCAAGGCTGAACATTTCAAACCATCTGTTCATAGAAGGAAAACCGATTGTATTAAGAAATCTTTTCAAATGAGCAAGCTCCAAATTCATATAGTGAGTGAGAAAGCAGGAGAGAAAGAAACAAAACTATCATTTATCCCTCCACTCCCCAAAAGACAAAATTGGCTTTCAGAGCTGTCTCACTGAAATGAAATGAAAATAAACACTTATAGAATAGGATGAGAATCAAAATTACACACACACCCCCCAAACACAAATATGCATACAGACTAGAAAAAAATCCTTTCTTCGACTGTGCTTCGGTATAAGCCAACTTCGTATGAATAATTAGAAATTAAATCAGGGCTTCATTTTTGTCATTTCTCTGCCCTCCCCTGTGTCCAGTATTAAAAGTTGATTCCACTGTAGTACATTTCTTATATAAAAGCTATAGGATTTATGCATCATTGTATATATGTCACCTAAATACTCCTAGAATTTATTTAATTTATGTATTTAAAAGGTTTGTATCAGTGTCCACCTTAATTCTGAGCAGCTTGCAACAACAGTAAAAGCAAAGAACTATAAAACATGAGCATAAGTCCATAAAACAAAAACCTGGTTGATTTAGAAGTCAACTGACCACCAGTATGATTCCTTCAATACCCAGATAATTCTACTATAGACTCTGTCTTCCCCCATTATAAGGCAAGCAAGCTACATGGCTTCTAAATGTAGGGTAATTTCAAGTAGAACAAATTGCAATCAAACCGTGAGCTGACAAGTGCATGAATTACCATTGTTACTCTCTCCTAATCCAGAAAGGTCAGAATATTTTCAGAACAGTAACATATAAAAAAATATTCCCCTTGTAAAAGTTTTTTGAAATGCTAGATTTGACATCAGCAAAAAACCAGTGTAGATCAGAAGCAGCTATAATTTTTGTCTTAAGAGGTTAAATTCATAATTTTGGATACATTTAGTCTATCTGTTATCTATTTTGTGCTTCCCCTGTCTTATAGTTTATTGTTTTATCATATCTATGATTTTGATGTTTTCAAAAGCATAATTCAGGTCACTGACATTATGCCCTCTTCCAGTACAATATCTGAAGTTCAAGATCTCTTATCTGCAAGATCAGTTATCTTCTGAATCCAGATGTAACCATTAGCTTGCCATATATTTCCTGAAAAAAATCAGGAGAATGGCAAAAATAAAAACAAATTAGAACTGATCTCAGAGGCTATGGAAAATAGATGGAGTATATTGGTTTGTTAATGACTGATTTATTACTCTTGCAAATTGTACAGTATATGACCATTTTCTTCTCATTTTCTGTTTTCAGTTTTTGAGTAAATGTTGTTCCTTATGTATCATGGAGAGAAGCAAATTGTTCTCCTTTTAGTGACATCACAAATGTTATCCTGTGGTTTTTCTTTAAAGCACTCTAATTAACAGTTCACTGCAACACATTGAAGAGAATGATTTTCAATAGAGCACATAGAATAAAAATGCAGTGTCTAAAAATTGTTTTTCTACCCAGCAAGTGAGAAAATCAATTAAATCATCATCATCATCATCATCATCATCATCATCATCATCATCATCATCATCAAAATAGCATTGTCTCTTGCTAATATTGCTAAATAAATATTAGCTTTTATTTAGCTAATATTGCTAAATAAAATTAAAATTGAATCTGGGACTGGTTCTGATTCTTTAAAAAAATCCATGAATCTCAAAGTTTAATCATAGTTGTTTAGATCCATGTCATTTAAAATTAAAGGACCTTTATCAAGAGCTTGACATAATGACTTTCAATTAAATCCATTAGGTTATCATGAAAACCTTGAAAAAATAGAGAAGTTTTAAAATTAAAACTGGGTAAATAAATTTGAACTAGAGGAGCAGAGACATGAATTTTATACCACAAAGTATAAAATTCCTGTCTCTGCTCCTCTAGTTTTCCTTCCAGTTTCAAAGACTATTATGTTTAATTACATAAACCTAAACCTAGATATTTCTAACTTTATGATTGGACAGGACTACCTCAATTGACCATGTCCATTGCCTTCCAGGCCAATCTCTCCTTCCCTCACTCCCTCACTCTTGTTATCTCTCTCCTATTGTTAAATAGCGGTTTGTTAGAAATATGTGGTTGTGCAATTTGGACTCAGGCTTTTCTTTCTGCTTAGAAAGTTAGGCAAATTATTCTAACTAGCCTCATCAATTTGCCTTCTAGAAAATGAATGTCAGCACCATATTGTAGTCAATAAGTCCTATATGTGTTTATAGTTAACTCAGAAGGATGTGGACTACAACTTTTTCAGTACTAATTCCAAAAGCTTCAGGCTCTTGCTGAATTCTTTCATTTAAAATGGTCCACTACTTCAGCATAATGCTACTTTTGGCCATTAAAAAAGGAGGATGAGAATATTTTTCTTAACTCTTTTTATCTGGTTTAAGGTCCGTGATAGCTATATGTGCGTGCGTGCGTGCGTGTGTGCGTGCGTGCGTGCGTGCGTACATACATACATTCAGAGGCAGAAATAGCCCATGGATTCCCCCATGGTAATACTTGTTAGAGGGTTTTGAAACAAAAATAGTAATGTACTTCATGTTTGCTTCAAGAAGTTTATTAATTGAGGATGGTGGAGAATAGATGCCTTACCAGGACTCAGCTGTCCACTTGACTCTTACCTGGGGCTCCCCTATTTAAAGGACTTTCAAATACTAGACTTAGCATTCTGCATAGGGCATTGTGCATTTCCTTCTCGGCACTTCCTCCACCCTTCTCTCAGGGTCATCTTGAACTTGCAAAATTAATGCTGTTAGTGCTCCTCTCATCATTGTTCACTAGCATTTTTCTCTAATGGGAAAACTCATTCAGTACATATACATTAGGCAAAATGAATTTGATTGGGCCTTGTACTCTATTCCTTCAGAAAAGTTTTATTATACTATAGCAATTCTTCATTTAAGTAGATCTTTGGCAACAACAAGCTTGATCAAAAGGAATCTTTGCTGAAATTTAGCTATTCATTAATGTGACGTTGGTCTCTGGGGGGGGGGATCTTTCACTCATTTTCAAAAATTAATCTTCATCAGACTTCTACCTGAAGCTACATCACTCAGATTAGTAAGAATGACACGTTCTCTGCAGGGCTCTTTATGTGAGGACATAAACATACTACTTACAACACTGAGATATATGTAGATTGAAGCCTCACATATTATCAAACAGGAAAATAAATCTATGCACATAATTCAATATAATTCATCACAGGGATTCAAAAAATAAAGGTGAAGACCCATCACATTTTGTTCACAGTTCTGGTGGTAAGGGGGGGGGGGAAGAAAAGAGCAACTTTCTTACTTGCTTGCTTATTTGTTTATTACATTTACTTATATCTGGTTGCTTGCTTTCCTATATTGAATTTATAATAATTTGTTTAATTTATGTACTGCCCAACTCCCAGTGATTATACTATTTCTCCCAATAGGTCATCAAATAAGTATTAAAGATAACAAATAATTTAAATTCTTAGGACTTTAGCCAGCAGTTTAAAAATTAATCAAAGATAAATAGCCTTTAAGTGTTTTCTTTACTTAAAATAATAATTACTTTACATTTCACTACTATGGTAGTCATATTTTTCAACAGCAAGTTTATGTTTATTTATATTGTTTCCATATATTTAATATATGTCATTCATACTGTTTTGAATGCTCAAACTGATAAAAATTATGATAATATTTTCAAGGATGTGCTTTTCTAGGGAACTCTTTCCTTAATGTTTGCCATTTTATATGTAATGGTAGTTGACTGCACATCAGTTCTTTTTGCCAAATATGTTTCACTCTTCAGGAAAGGTGTGCGTGGGTGTGTGTGTGTGTGTCTGAAATTAACACTTTGAGGAACAATTTTGGGCATTTTGAGAAAAGTTGCATCGAGGGAGCATCAGATTTAGGCAAGACTAGTCCATAAATCTGTTTTTGAGAAACAGGATTAGCTATCTCCATGCAAAAGCATTGGCTCTTTGAAACTTGTTCACCTAGTAGAGTTTTTTCATATCTTATGCTCTCATATCAACAGTACAGAGGTGGGCTGCTGCCAGTTAGGCCCATATCAGGTGAACCAGTAGTAGTGGTAATGGGAAGCTCCACCCACCCACCCAGATGCTTCTGCGCATGCGCAGAAGCATCGTGCATGCAAGCGCATGCGGAAGTACACCAAACCGGTAGTAAAAAAAAACTATCAACCCCCCCCTCTACCACAGTAGTAAAACAGGAGGTCCTCATTTTAGGTTGTGACCCGACAAAAGCGTGCACGACAAAAGCACGCTGACAAAACCGCATCACTAAAACCACAATGTCATCAACGCACGGAGAACAGCGTGCTGACAACAGCACGTTGACAGAAGGGTGATTTAAGTTAAGGTATGGGTTAGGTTTAGGGTTAGGTTTAGGGTTAGGTTTAGGGTTAGGGTTAGGGTTAGCGTTAGGGTTAGCGTTACGTTTAGGGTTAGGGTTAGGGTTAGGGTTAGCGTTACGTTTAGGGTTAGGGTTAGTGTTACATTTAGGGTTAGGGTTAGCGTTAGGGTTAGCGTTAGGTTTAGGGTTAAGTTTAGGGTTAGGGTTAGGTTTACTGCATGCTTCTGTTGCCGCACTGTTGTCGGCGCGATTCAGCGCTCATTCGTCAGCGCGGTTTAGAACTCGCGGTTTTGTCACCGCGGTTTAGTCGGGCACAGTTTTGTCGTTCGCCCTTTTGTCGTTGAACCATTTTAGGTAGTTTTATATGTCAAACTAATATAACAGAACAGCCATCATAACCATAACAGCGTGGAATTATTATTTCAACAATGTCGCCCTACCAAGATACAGATTTGTCTATAAGTAAATTCTGGAAGCTTAATGATACTCTCTGTTTCAGTTTTCAAAGCCTTAATTACTTCATGGTAGGAATCAATAATTAGTTCCACTTCTGGAAAGTGCAGACACTTTTAATGGAATAAAAAAGAAAAAGAGCAGACCTTGTGTGGTACATAACTATAAGCAGATGTAATTCACAAAACTGATCTTTCCAAAATGAACATTAAAATCAGATAAGTGAGGAACGAAAGCAATCCTCTCCAGATTAAAAATGCAAACATATAGGTCTATCCTCCAGGATTTAAATTCTAGAGTTTTTCCCCCGTTCTTCCCACTCAACAGATACGAGCTATTCCCCTGATGTCCTGGAAGGTATATTATTTAAGTTGACATAACAGATTTATTTAACCTCTGACCACAATTATTTTTCCTTAAAGAATGATGGTCTGAAACAACTGGTAAGAGAGTGACCAGATGAGATATAATTCTTATTTCTAAATGCTTGATATGAGTGTTGCTGAACTGATTGAACAGGGATACCACAGGATTAAGAAACTGGATGTTTTTGTGGAAAAGAAATTTAATGTGAAATCAAACGAAGAAAAAAATCATTATTTGTCTTGTACTTATTTATTAAAGTTCTACACCACCCATCTTAGCCAAATGATTCTGGGTGCTTTGCAACACTTCTAAATGAAAGAACTTTGGATAAGGTTTTTAAATAATGTCACCTTGTTTAAATTTCTTCCCTAACTAATGAGTGGTAGTCACAAACAAAACAGAGATCCTTTGTTTTATCAATAATGGACAAAATAAGAAGGGTATGTTAAGATAGGATTCCCCAATCTTTCCTAAGGCAGACTGTTGAAAAATGGCTACAATGGGATGAGAAAACGTATGTTTTTACAAAAATTGAAACTATGATATGTGTGTTCTGATATAACATTCCCATATACTAGAAGGTAAACTGGATAGAAACGGCTTCTGATCATCACCACAAAATATTACTTTTGCATTCTCCCTCTGCTCCCCCCCCCCCCCAGGCATGTACACATATTTCCAAACCATTCCTCAGGTTGTGTTCACCAACTGATTTCATACAAATACTAATATAAATTACGTAAGTTCCCACAGGTATTTTTGGAGATGAGGTGGAAACTGTAGCCTGCAAGGCTTTATAACTGATTTCCTTTTTTTTCCCTATAAAGGTTAGGGCATGGAAACTTCTGGATTCTAAATGTGTCTGTCAGGAGCACTAGGGTATTAGATTACCCATACATACCTTATATTAGGATACCTTCAAGATTAAGACATAGTTTAGAAATGGTAATGAAACTAGGTTCCAAGTAGTAGATACATTGCAAGCAAAAACTCCGAGGCAGGTGAATTCCTCAAAGAATAGCTTTATTGGAAATATCAAATTGGCACATATCTGGTGAAAACCAACTCTGGGGGCCCCTTGGTTTTCACCTAACTAAAAGTGAAAGTTTTCCCCTCAATCCCAAACAATCAGTCACATGGCCCAATCAAGACCGTGTCCACCAGTCTGGTGACATCACTCCTCTTTCCTCCAGCCAGGTGTATGTCCTTGGTTCCCAGGAGAAAGTATTTTATTTTTATTATTATTTTTTATTTTATTTTTACTATGTAACTCCAGCTATCTCTAATCCCTCCCCTCCCCTATCCCTCGCTCCAGTGTGGCAACACTAAAGCTCTAAAATGGCTTTGGTTTTCTACATACTCGTCATCAGGAATGTTGTATCTCCTATTAATCTCAGGACTATTGTTAAATTTTATATATGCCTTTTCAGAATCAGATCTCAATTTAATAGGTTTGATTCTTGTGTTCTTATAGGACTTCTCCTCCAAGTCAATTACAGGAGATATTTAATTCTTAATCTCCAAAGTTCAGTTGTTACAAGACAAATTGATACTCAGGGCAAGCAGACTTGCAATGCCTATTTATTTTCTTTTTGAAAACATAGTAACAAAACACTTATTGTCACCCATTTCAGTTGCTGCAGTCACGTGGTTTTGAAGGCTAAAAGCAAGGGCCTATTTTTTTTCATAGTTTCAACACAAAATGCACAAATATTCTAAAAGCATTAAAAAAAACCTGCACTATTAGTAGGAAACAATAACAGAAAAGCAATATGAGTCCCAGACAATCAAGAAAATATTCAACAAAACAAAGGTGTTGACATTTTGAATGTCATTAAAATATATTAAATGAAGTGGCTCTCAGTGGACTGAGCTTTGTATTTCAAGGTTAGAAAAGAACACATGAAATGGTGAAAAACTATGCAAGCCACATCTTCTATCTTCTCTCAGACAATGATTTTAAATTTAAAGTGATATGCCAATGTATTTAGACCAAAACTATTAGTATACATAAAATGATATCATTCATAGGTAGGTAGGTAGGTAGGTAGGCAGGCAGGCAGGCAGGCAGGCAGGCAGGCAGGCAGGCAGACAGACAGACAGACAGACAGACAGACAGAAAGAGGTGGGTTGCTCCCAGTTTGGCCCAGTTTGGCTGAACCGGTAATGGCGGTGGCAGGAGGCTCTGCTCACCTGCCCAGATGCTTCTGTGCATGCACAGAAGTGTTGTCCATGAGCATGTGAAAACCGGTAGTAAACAAGCTAGCAACCCACCACTGATGGATGGATGGATGGATGGACGGATGATGGATGGATGGATGGATGGATGGATGGATGATGGATGATGGATGGATGGATGGAAGGATGATGGATGATAGATGATGGATGGATGGGTGAATGGATGGATGGATGGATGGATGGATGGATGGATGGATGGATGGATGATGGATTATGGATGATGGAAGATGTATGATGGATGATGGATGATGGATGGATGGATGGATGGACAGACAGACATGCATAAATGCATAGATAATATATTTATGCATCTATCTAATGCAGACAATGTCCATTCTAATTTTCCATATGATTATACAGAATTGTGTTAGAGCAAAGGCAAGCCATTTAGAATATTCCAATCTATTACTTATATCCAATATCAAATAAGTATTACATTTTGAAATGCTACCTCTCTTCTTTATGTCAAATTCATATGGACCATTCTGAAAATGTGCTGTTAGAACTGCCAGAGGAGTTCATCCAATTAGAGTGTTCAATTTTCTCAGAGACAATCTATCCCATTTTTCTCTATAGTTGTCTCTTAAAATAGTAGCATAAAAGGATAGCATAGAAAGAAAAGCATTTCTGTCTGAAATTCTGTTCCATCTAAATAGATATTTTCCAGAGAGCAAAAAATGGGTGTTGCACTCTTATTATTAGACACTGGGGAAATGCCAAACGTCACATGAAATGCATTAAAAACTAGTGTTACATTTCCTACACAACATCATTTTTCACATTAAAGTTTGACAAAATGACAAATATATTTAGACCTTATTTAAGTCTTTTGTACTTGGAACTTTTAAATAATTCCAAAATTTGTTGAGGAACTGCACATGGTATTGAGCTTTTCTTTTTCTTTTGTGCAAATGGAATATTCCCTCCCTTCCCCCCTCTCTCTCTTCTATCTATCTACCTACTATCTACAAAAGTATTCTACTATCAAAAATAGTAGATTATGTTGCCAGATGGATTGACCACAAATATATTTTTTGCATGATTTAGACTCAACCTAAGCCTCTTTGGAAGAAAAAGAAGTCAATTTATTCAGTTTGCATTTGGATGCAAATTCACCTTTCTGTTTTGTTTTATTTTTTCAGATATTACCAAAACTCAAATCAGAATATTATAACTCTCCAAAGGTTACAATGCTGCTTGCTATTTTTAAAAAACAAACAATACCCAAAACAATAGATGCATTAGAGCAAAATCTGCTAAAAATGCATATATAGGAAAATAATAGAGAAAAATATATTACATTGGAGAAAGATATTTGAAAATGAGAAAACTGCCAACAAAAATGCATTTACTGAAGAAATCTTCTCCCAACCCATACTAGCTTTTAGTAATGTCCTTAAAAGAAGAAAACCTTCCATTTGAATTGAACCTGCCTTCAAATGAGCAAAAGCAAGCAAAGAAAGAAAAACCTTGATCGATTGGCAAAAAAAGAAATAAGGATAAATAAAACTGACTGATTCTCCAATTCTTATTCTTTTGCCTTATCAGGACTTCGAAGCATTCATGCAGTGCTTGAAAAAGCTCTGCCCATTTCTTTCTTCACCTACAAGCTCATCAGCCAACAATTGACATTTCAGTGGGCTTGTTATACAAATAAAACTCATTCAAAGTTGATGGAAACAAAATGAACTGAATGTTTTCTTAGGAATACATCTGCAGTGAGATTCTACACAGACATACACATACACACACACACAGAGGGAGATAGATGATAAGATAGATAGATAGATAGATAGATAGGTAGGTAGGTAGGTAGGTAGGTAGGTAGGTAGGCAGGCAGGCAGGCAGGCAGGCAGGCAGGCAGGCAGGCAGGCAGGCAGGCAGGCAGGCAGGCAGGCAGGCAGGCAATAGATACATAGATGCATGCATGCATGCATGTATACATACATACATACATACATACATACATACATACATACATACATACAGGTAGTCCTCGACTTATGTCCACCGCTGAGCCCAAAATTTATGTTGTTAAGTGAGACATTTGTTAAGTGAGCTTTGCCCCATTTTACGACCTTTCTTGCCACAGTTGGTAAGTGAATCACTGCAGTTGATTCACTGTTAAGTGAATCTAGCTTCGCCACTGACTTTCCTTGTCAAAAGTTTGCAAAGTTGATCACACAACCTTGGGACCTAGCAATGGTCGTAAGTATGAACCGGCTGCCAAGCATCTGAATTTTGATCACATCACTTTGGGGATGCTGCAAGTGTCATAAGTGTGAAATATGGTCATAAGACACTTTTTTGAGTGCTGTTGTAACTTTGAATGGTCACTAAATGAACTATTGTAAATCAAGGACTACCTGTTTACACACACACACACATGCACACACACACACATATGCACACACTACAGCCTTCTTTAGACTTTCAACAAAAGTAAGAAAAAAGATGGAATGTTGTTATTCTGTACTGTGCTAAAAGGAGTCGGAAGTCAACACTTTTTTTTTCTTCCCTTATGCCTCATATTTTCTTTTCCCTCTTGTTTTCCTTCCCTTAATTTCCTATTTTTATTTTTCTTTGTATTTTATATATTGATAAAACAATAAAAGTCATAATGAATTCCAACAAATGTAAGAAAATATTATTTGGGGGCAAGGGAAAAACCAGGAAACTGTAGAGAATTACTTTTTATTCTTTCTTAATATGCTATATTATGCTTTTAGCCATTCCAGGTTATACTTTCATGGTGAGAAGTGACTCTCTGAACAGCTTCCAATATTTCCTGCATCTTGAACCAGGAGGTTCAAGTAATATAGTTTAAGTACTACATAAAAATTAAAATTTCATCAACTTCAACTTCTCCTAGAATAATTGTCATATTTCAGCCTGAATTGTGTACATTATGTTCTTAAAATGGAGTTTATTATTTCTCAGGATAGTTTAACCCTATTATGTGCTATTCTAAAAACTGTACAGTCTGTACATTAGAAGCAATTTTAAGACCAATATAATACACTAAGATTATGCTAATAATTCTGTAAGAAAAAAAGATACAAACCATGCAAATGTCATAGGAGGTAAATTTAGTTTTCTTGGCATGTTGTTTGGCATCTGAATTCCATTTTAACATGAATGTGCCTTGAGATATAAATGCAAACAGATTGCTACTGTTTTGCTTGATCACTACTGCAATATGATTTGGGGTAGTCTGAAATATTTCTTCCAATTCTGAATAAGTTCCACATATATTTTGGGCTCTTTAGAGAAGTCAGTAATTATGCTGAATACATGTCTGAAATACTAACCCCTTTAATACAAGCGAGGGGGACAAAAAATGGAGGGGAGCGCATGCTTTTCTTTATCTAAAAATACAATTATAATTTTTGTTCCTTTGAATTATGGAAAGGTCAAACTCCATGTTGATTATATTACCTACCAAATTATTTCGAGAGTTTCTTCCTGTGCTTTTATTCATGAATGGAGAATCATGTTTGATATGTATGGATTTGCAGAGTCAGCATATTCCCCCCCACCCCCAGCAATTTGGGTCCTCATTTTACCCACCTCGGAAGGATCGAAGGCGGAGTCAACCTTGAGCCGCTGAGATTTGAACTGCCGAACTGCGGCTGGCAGTCAGCTAAAGTAGTCTGCAGTAGTGCACTCTAACCACTGGGCCACCTCGGCTCTAGTGGTAATAGAGAATTAAGCTTGTGTAGCTGGGCTTCCTGCCTGAAGCAATTGAAGGACAGGCTCTCTATGAGTGGCATGTTAGGATGGTTGCTTTAAAGTAGAGGCTTGATGCCTCCTTGGTGTGTGTGTGTGTGTGTGTGTGTGTGTGTGTGTGTGTGTGTGTGTGTGTGTGTGTAATATTTATATATTCATGCCATTCACCCTGAAAAAAGAAACCTACAGTCTCCATTCTCAGGGCTCCAAGAAATGGCTTCTACTTTGACGCATTTAAGCAGAGCACACTCATTTACTTGAAGCTGTTCTTTTCTTGTCCAGTTGTACCATCTCCAATGGAATACCTTTTGATGACTCTCCTCTTATATTTAAAAGTGCTGGGAAGCAGCAACAGTCATGTGATTTTCTTCTGATTGTTGGTCAGATTGGGACAGGAGGTTATCTAATAAAATGTCCTGGAATGGTTTAGACATTATGGGGCATTAAAATAATTGTTCTTACATTGCAATGTTGAAAATGAAATGTCCACATTAGGTAACTATGGTGGATGTTGTGGCGGCCCTATTAGATCAGGTGATAAAAATATCAATACCTGCTTGGCCTACATTAGAAGGATTGTGTTGAAACCATAGGAGATAATATTTCCATTGTACTCTGAATTGGTTAGACTAGAGTTGGTCAACCACATCCTACCCTGGACAAAGTGTTTTAAGAGATCTAAGTTAGTTGGAGTTCAGAAGAGCAACCAGGATGTTAAAGGGGCTGGAAACTAAGTCCAAAATGGTTAAATGAACTGGGCACGCTTAATCTGCAAAAAAAAAAAAAAAGTATTATTTTAAGTGGAATATCTAAAAGACTATCTCCAAGAGAGAGAGAGAGAGGATTTGTTTTCTTTTGAAACTGCAACAAAAGCAATGCAAGGATGATCACAATTTCAGGAAAGGTGATTCAGTCTGAGAATTATGAGAACTTGCCCACAGATCAGGGGTGAGATTCAAATATTTTTACTACTGGTTCTGTGGGAGTGGTTTGGTGGCCATAGCATGGCTTGGTGAGCATGGAAATGGAAGGATACTGTAAAATCTCCATTCCACCCCATTCCATGGGAAGGATTCTGTAAAATCCCTATTTCCTCCTTGAATCATCTGGGACTTGGGAGGAAGAGAACAGATGGGGGCGGGGTCAGTCAGAGGTGGTATTTACCGGTTCTCCGAACTACTCAAAATTTCCACCACCGGTTCTCCAGAACTGATCACAACCTGCTGAATACCACCTCTGCCACCAATAGAAACAGTCTGTCTAGAAGAGTTGGGTACTTACTCTTATTGATGTTTTCAAATGAAAGCTTAAAAGGTTTAATGGATTCCTGCACAGAGCAGGAGTTGGATTATATAATCTATAATGTTTTTTCCAGTTCATCCATTCTATGATTCTATGATTCTGACGTTCTGGCTTGGATCTGCAAAACAAAGAGCAAGTGATAATGGATGTTGGCTGGTATTAACTGTTAAATCAGGCGGGCATGCCTCTGAAAAACAAATAAATCTAATAAAAAATTCATGGTAAAAAAATAATTTGTATTCTCATCTCTCAGATTTCTTACAAGGTAGCAGACTGAAAAAGCATTTCACAATCCAACAGAGCTCAGATTTTATATGTTTACAGTGATGCTACTCAGGAAGATATGCTGCTCTGAAGTGGCAGAAGTGCCAAAAAAATCAAATGCTTCTTTATGCTGCTTCCTTTTCAGAAACCTCTTTAAAATATTAGGTGTAAGCCAGCTCTTATTCCACTTGGAGATTCAAAATTTTAAATAAGCATGATTTGTTCTATTTTTTTCCACTAAATATACAGTGACAATGTAATTTGATGGGAACTGATTTGGCAAAAAACATTTATAGCTGCAATAATGCAATTACAATTTTGAAAGTCATTGATTAAAATAGCAGGATGACGCAGGATATTAGCCCCGCCAGGTTTTAGTTACATACCTCCAAGAGATTTATTGCATTTTTCTAAGATATTCCTTTTAGGATAGAATGCTAGTGTAGAGGAAATGGCAGTATAATAACCCTCCAAATTATTGGAAATCTAGAAAAGAGCCTGTAAGGAAATTAACTGAACCAATGGTATACCCTACTACAACTACAACTTAAAAATCCAAATTAATGTTCAGAAAGGTTGGCAGTTCTGCGGTTTGAATCCCTAGTGCCACGTAACGGAATGAGCTCCTGTTACTTGTCCCAGCTTCTGTCAACCTAGCAGTTCGAAAGCATGTAAAAATGCAAGTAGAAAAATAGGGACCACTTTGGTGGGAAGATAACAGCATTCCGTGCACCTTTGGCGTTCAGTCATGCTGACCACATGACCAAAGAGATGTCTTCGGACAACACTCGCTCTTTGGCTTTGAAACAGAGATGAGCATTGCCCCCTAGAGTCAGGAACGACTAGCACATATGTGCAAGGGGAACTTTTACCTTTACCTAAAGCAGAAACGGAGCAAGAAAAATTATGTGTGCCTGCTACTTTAATCAATAGCTTCCAAAACTCAAATTTTACCCCTACAGTATATAAATGTTTTCCCCCCAAAATCAGCTCCAATCAAATTGTGTTGCCATTGTAGCTCTAATGACAAATTTAAAGCAAATCATATTTTTGAATGTTGTTATGTATACTGCTCAGAGTCACCGTATAAATCAGATAAATAACAGAATAATTAAAGACATGACAGAAAAAAATAGGAACACAGCTACTTCTAATTCAGTATAAAGTAACCTAACCTCACACATGTCTTGGGCCATTAACTCAAGACAGATATGTACAAGTAGGTGACAATAGAGGAATTAGAAAGGGAATGAAGCACAGGATGTGGGAGTGAGAAGAATGAAGACAAATGAATGAGGAATTGAAAGAAGTCAGGCTGGACAGACGTACTAAGATAAACAAAAATTAGATCAGGCACAAATAACATCTGAATAATAAACAGATTTGGAGGAATGTATCCTCACACCCAAGAAGACATCAGCAAGCAAAAACCCACCAAATAGCTGCTCAATTATTCCATTTTCACCTCCCTCTCTCCCAATTTCCCAGCAGATTAAGCTGCACAGCAAGCAAATTTTAACAAATAAAGTGAGAAAATATAAGCAGAAATAAACAAACAAAAAAATGTTCAGCCCTCAAATAATTCTTCAAGGCTGTCTTTTAAAGTAAAATTCACTGGTCAGTACATGATAACTAGCACATATGTGCAAGGGGAACCTTTATCTTTACTTTTACCTATGTTCTTTCGTTGATGATTTACGAAAAATAAACCAAATATTTCTTTCATTGGTAATTAATGGTTAAAGCTTCCCCCTCCTGGTCTGATACATTTTTCTGGCTCATGGCCAGGTCTGTTTCAGGAGGCTTCACATTCACCTTGAACCTGGAAACAAAACTAAGCTTCAGTTGTATAGCACTGCCTAGTCACATTTAGGATTAACAGCTGTTTCCACTCTTTATTAAATCCATCAATCTATAATAGTCACTGCTGTTTAGGTCGATCTTAGTTGCCAGATGCTGTATCTATTCCATTTCTGTCTCCACTACTTGTTCTTCTTTCTAGGTTTCCTCTTGTAATTTAAAATTCCACCTCTGATGCCAGCTCAACAGATCCTTCTTCTCCTGTAAGAATATCTTTCTATGAGAAATTGACTATTGAATTGCTTTGAGCTTCTCCTCTTCAGCAAACTAAAGCAAAGCCATTCTTTGGGTTTCTGTACAGAGAAATCAATTTTCTTCCTCTAATACTTTCCTACAATAGCTACTAGCTATCCAACTGATTCTCGCCCCTGGGTTCTTTCCATCCTTTCCTAATAAGGAGAAAGAATTTAACTCCACTAGTTATTTGATATAATTTTAATTAATTTAAACATAAAATACATTCCATCAAATTTGACCTTTGTTTTTGTCCCACTCATTTACCCTACTGTGACTACAGTAGCTACTTGATGGATTAATGCCTGGTGCACATCACTCCAAAGCTCTCTATCTCCATCTCTAAAATGTTGCATTCAGGATATTTATAGCAATCATCACAGAGATCTAGGCAGCTCTCAGGGGGGGGGGGAGAATACCTTTTAAATATAAAAATGCTATAAAGGCAGAAGTAATAACCCTATGTTTATTTCAGTCAATATTACATCCTTTTGAAGCAGTCAAACAAGTAAAGACCTGATTTATGGGACAGGCAAGTGATAAGAGTCATAGAAACAAAGAGTATTGCTGGAACAAAGTTGTAAATACTCTTCCAAGGATTCATTTGGACATTTTTAGCATTTTCATCAGGAACAAATCAATGTAGGTCTTCAGACTTGTAACCTGAAGAAAAATCACACTGGTGTTTGATAGTGTTTCTCCCACTCAGACCAAAAATTGTGGCAGGTTCCTGTAAAACTTAAATTAGGTTTCAACTGTAGAATTCCATCCTTCCTTCTATGTAATTTGTTGCATATTCCCATTTTCTAGCTATGCTACAAAGAATAAGAGCTTGTGATTACCATATTTTTCGAAGTATAAGACGCACTGGAGTATAAGACCCACCAAGGTTTTGAAGAGGCTTTTTTTCTAAAAAAAAAGTAGGTAGGTAGATAAAGGTATAGAGAGGGAGAGAAAGAGAGAGAAATACAGTAGGTAGGTAGGGAAAGAGAGTAGTTAGGCAGATAAAGGGATAGAGAGTGAGAAAAATAGAAAGATAAATAGAAAAATACAGTAGGTAGGTAGAGAGAGAGAGGGTGTAGCTAGTAGGTAGAGGAATAGGGAGAGATAAATAGAAAGGGAGAGAAATACAGTAGATAGGTAGGGAGAGAGAGAGAGTAGGTAGGTAGGTAGATGTTTCCAGGTGTATTTATCCATGTGCTGGAGA